>NC_060276.1:87114659-87414659 GCF_021613505.1 Equus quagga
GAAACACTGGGCCCGGACATGGCACTGCTCATCAGACCACGCTGAGGCAGCATCCCACATGCCACAACTAGAAGAACCCACAACGAAGAATACACAACTATGTACCGGGGGGCTTTGGGGAGAAAAAGGAAAAAATAAAATCTTTAAAAAAAAAAAAAAAAAAGGAAGGAAATTCTGACACATGCTATGCCATGGGTAAACTTTGAAGACATTATACTAAGAGAAATAAACTAGTCACAAATAGAAAAATATTGTGTAATTCTACTTATTTATATAAGGTATCTAGAGTAGTCAGACTCATAGAAGTAGAAAGTAGAATGGTGGGTACCAAGGGCTCAGAAGAGGGGGAAATGGGGAATTGTTTAATGGGTACAGAGTTTCAGTTTTGAAAGATGAAAAAGTTCTGGAGACTGATTGCATAACAATGTGAATATAGTTAACACTATTGGACTATATACTTAAAAATGGTTAAGATGGTAATTTTTGTGTTTTGTGTGTTTTACCACAACTAAAAATAAAATAAAATTCTAAAAAAATAATTGTTTTCTGCCACTACCTCAAGTTCAACAATTCTGCTACAAAGGCTTACTCGTTTGTCGTCTAGGCAAGCTGCTGGGAGCTGTCTGGTCACCTTGTTCTCTGTAGCCTGTTTACAATAAGCCTCCCAGGTAATATATTCTGAATGTCAAGTTGAGCTCATAATTTTGATGTTAAGTCTTAGCCGTACAGATCTTGTATTTTTCCCTCTTTATCTCAAGGGATTGCAACTTCAGGAATAAGGCATATCCCAGAAGTGCTAGATATTCTCTTGAAACTTCAGGCATCATCTTAGGAGCTAAGCAAGTAACTCTTCTATTGGAAACATGGACACAGCAATCACCCAAACAGCCCTTCAAAGACTTAAAGGATGGTACATTGTCTGTCTGTCTCGTTCACTTTTTTCACACTTATCTGATGTTCAACAAATGTTGATGTGTGAAAAGAAATGCCCCCAGGGCTGGCTTCAAGGGTGTGCGATCTGTGTAGTTGTACAGGGGCCCACACTCAGAAAGGTCCTGCACTTTGGTTTAATGCCCTGCTGTTACTTTCTTGACCTTCTTAATAATTTTGCCTTTGAACTTGTGTTTTGTTAGTGAAATCTGATGCAACAATGGAGCGTGAGCACGAGTAAAGAAGAAACTAGTGATATGGGTGTTCACTGTTCTTTCTGCCCCATTAGCATGTAGGGTTTGTGACACCCCATGAGCACAGAATTCCAGTGGACCCATGATATGAATTCAGTGAGATGCAAAGTATATTTCATCTATACCTGAGTAAGTGGAGTAGCTGACGGCTCTGTGAGGTGATGCTTTCCATTTGAACCAGAATTTGCTTCGATTGCACAATGAGGACAATGATGTTCGAGGAAAAATGAAGGCATGAAGGAACAAGGAAACTTATCATGTTCTTTCCTACTTGTGTTACTTCCCTGTACTAGCCAACCACTCATACAGCAAATGATGAGATATAAGGGGAGAGAAAGATAGGGCAACCCATAGTTTCTTTTCCTTGCAGTCCTTTCTTACTCATCAGTAAGCCAAAGATTGAGAGTGTTAACAGAATGTGTTCATATAAAAAAGTGAAATAAAAATAGTTAAGTTAGTTTTGTGCAATATTTCCACTCTTCTAGTGAGAAAAAAGTACACGTGTATATATGAGCTAGGAAATCTAAATTGTGTAATTTCAGTAATTCCACATATGGGTTAAATGCTCTTATATATGCATTTATAACTGGTATAATGCAGTATAAGATGAAGGGTAAATTCATGCTAATAATTTAAAATTTTAATTTTTATTTATTTAGAACAACGTTAAATGGCAAATGATAAACATCATAACAAGGTTGGAGAGAAACTTCGGAAGAGAGGAACAAGCTTTATATATTAGTGCCTTTAATGGCACCTTTTCCTCTGCTTTTTGAACAAGGGGCCCTGTGCTTTCATTTTGCACTGGGCCCCACAAATTATGTAGCTGGCTCTGATGTCCCCTACAGCATTTGGCTAGAACGCATTTCATGGAAGTGGGGAGAATTGTCAAAGGGCCTCTGTGTTCAAGGGGTCTGGAAATTAAATTCGTGTCTCTGCTTCCAAGGACTAAAAAACCACGAGACATAGTCCTTTCGAGTTTGTTCTTTGTTTTTGCTCCTCACCCATACTGGACGTGTGGTCGGGCCAGAGGGATTTGAATGAGCCGCTCACATCCTCAAAGGTTTACATGACAATCACTTTAGCTTCTATAATGTTAACCAAAGGCACCTGTGCTAATAGTCGCATGTGAAATTAAGTCAGGAACAGATGGAGTTCTAAGGCCAACTGTTGCCAGTCATGGAAAACCTGCCCTCCTCAAATAGCCTCTGGTGTAAGTGTCTGCCCACACTCTGCCCACTTTTCAGGTTTAAATACAAGGTGACATTTGGTATGCATTTCCTGTAATAAAGAAACATGTGATGATTATTCCCACGATGTTATTTTTAAGACTATTGTTAACTGTGGTCTGTCTTTGGTTTCTCAGTTAAGGAAAAAGCAACTTGACTCAAAGCATCACTTGATTCAAGTTGGGCAACCACAGCAGAGCAAATCCCCTGAAGGAAAATGAGTGGGGACACATTCGCCTCCCACTTTGCAGACACTGAAGTATCGAATGAGTTGGTGACCCCTGGGAGAGATCAAATCTTACAATGCGTGTACAACATTGGGAAGGCAACTAACACAGGAGGCTATCTGTTTTTATAACAGTCATAAATAAATATATAGTTATTGGAATATACCATCTCGAGGGTAGGCACCCATAGCCTTGGTTTTTCCTGGTTTTTGGTTTCTACTTTTAGTATTCAAAATAAGTTGAAAATCAGTCATGTTGAAAGATAATAGCTTTTCCTCTTTCAATATGAAATACAATACAGATTGAAACCATTAATTAAAAGAACAAGACAATGTGTGCATTTAAATTCGGAAGGGGGTTTGTAATAGAAAAGAAGTCTAGTCATATAGTCAGAACATGGTTGAGTCCGATTCATGCTTGGGTCTTCTGTCTCGTGCCCAGTGCTCATCTCAAGAGATAAGCAGTGGGAACGGATCCAGTAGAGGTTAATGCTCCCCGGGGAATGCTAAGAAATGCTGGGCAGCCTCATTCCCAGGTGAGCAGTAAGGCATTAGTAGGGAGGTGTTGCCTAAAAGGGTGAAGGAAAACCTGGGCTCACTACAATTTCCAGGAAGGCTTTGGATCTAGACAATGACTGAAATCCATTGACTTAGTCCTGGAGTGGACATTCCCAGATAAGTGTGTTTGAAATTAAGTGCAATTTATTTCAGAAGGTACCAGGCCAAGGTTAAAAGTGAGGCAGGGTCTTTTAAAATCTATATTGTATCTATAAAATCTATAAAATCCAGCCAATGTTCGTAATTAGTGTTAGGTTGAACCATATGAAAACATTGATGGAGATTTCATATGGTTCAACTTAATACTTAACTATTTCTACTTGTTATTTCCATAAAAAGATACTGTATGCCAAAAAAAATGTATTTGGATTCTACTCTATTCTCGCTCCCCCTGTGTTAATTGTGTTTGGGGTAAGATGAGCCATTTGTCTTATACAGTCTTATCCTAAGTCTCACGTGGTTCTGCACCGCCCTTTTGGGTCATTCTGGTGTGTAGAGATCAGTTGCAGGATATGTTGTACATAATTAATTATTAATAATAGTTAAAGTTCTGGTATTTCTGGATTTTTAACTTATTTAAAATAAACCAGTGCAGAATCAAGGTTATGCCTGTAAGAGTGATGCTCTCAACTTATTGAGGGCTTCTTGGGTGGAGGAGAAAGGGCTACCCTGGGAGTGATGCCCATGTAACCCTCATATGATAAGGGTTATGGCAGAAAAATCTTGAAAACAAGTAGCACGGTGCTTGCTGCAGTGCTACAGTGGAAGAGATGATAGTGGCTTGGATTAAGGATGTAGCGATGGGAATGAAACAAAAAGTCTTAGATTGAGGTCTCCAGAAGTAGACCCTAAGATAAGGATTTGTGTGCAAGTGGATTTTTCAGGAAATGCTCCCAGAAGAAGCTGGTAATGAAGTGGAGGAAGTAGGACAGTGAAGGAGAAGAAGCCAAATGGGGTGGGTTTGGAGGCAAAGTCCGATGGAGAACAGCCTCCACCTGATCCTGTGGGGAGTCCTGGAGGGTAAGTTACACCTCAGACTCATCTCAACCCAGACCAAGGGAGCTGAGGTCTCATACTCCCATACCTGTTAGTCATTGGCAAGGGCTGGTCAGGCTTGGGGCGGTGGGAAAGGGAGGGAAAGTCCTAGGCACTTCCAGCTGTCATATTTGGGCAAAGCCCTTCAGTAGCTGGAGGACAGTCCTGTGAAGAAGAGTCACAAATTCAGGCCATTCTTGGCAAAAGCACACCACAGCCAGGAGATGGGCACGTGGGAATAATAAAAAGGGATTGAGGGGATCAGAGCAGATCACCAACAGTGTCTGCTACATATCTGAATTCAGAAACACACCACAAAGAAAGGGGAAAGAGCACAGCTGGGGGAGTGTTCTACATGCCCAGGATGCTACAGAACTGGTGACCATGTCAATCATGTCCTCACAGAAAAACAAGTATCTCCAATATATCCACTTTGCTCCATTCCCATTGCTACCTCCTTAATCTAAGCCACTATTGGTTCTTACCTGTATCACTGCAACCAGCATCATACCTAGCTGCTAGACATTTACTCCTGCTCCCTTATGTTCATTCTCTACACAGTAGTCACGGTGATTTAAGAAAATATAGTGGTGATGTCTGGGGGTGAAAATGAGTTGAGTTGGAGATGCTTTAATCACCTCATAATCTCCACTAACCCCTCATTCTTGGACTTTTTCTCAGTTTTTTGCAAAGGGATATGCAGCTTTACACCACCTCCCATCTCCCCCTCCTCCCCCAAAATACCCTTGTAAGCACCTTACAACTTTCAAGCTCCTTTCATTTAGAAATTCTGGAACCACCAAAGTTAAAATGTAAATCTGGCCATGTTGCTCCCCTTCTTAGAACCCTTCAAGGCCCCTCATCACACTTGGCATAGAATCAAGACTCCTTCCCATGACCCATGAGCCCCACTTCGTCTGGTTCCTGTCTCCCCGAGTGGTGTTTCTTCCCTTCCACTAATGTGCCAAACTCCCTCCCACCTAACAACCTCTGCCTTTGCTATTTCCTCTGCCCCAGACTCTCATCCCCCTTTTTCAATTTGGTTCACCTCAAATGTAGCTCTCCATAGTTGTCTGACAACCACCTCTGACCAGTCCCTTTCTAACGTTACACTCTTTGATCTGCTTCACAGACCTTACTGCTATCTTGTCCATAGATTTATTGGTTTATTGTCTATCCTCCCTGCTAGAGGACATGCTCTAGGAGGCCTTGTCTGCACAGGCCACCACTGTATACTTTTATAACAGTGCCTGTCACAGCTAGAAGTGCTCATTAAATACCCGCTAAATCTGAAGTCAGCCTATCAAAGAAGCAATTTATTTATATGCCTGGACAAAGACCTAACAAGCTTTGAAATCATTTTTGCCACAAGGTTTTGGATGCAAGTAGATGAAGAAAGATGAGTCCTTCTCAGAAGTCTCCTGAAAAAGGTGGCTGGACATGATTGGATTGTCCATCTTCCATACACTCTACTGGTCTGAGCCCACCTGGAGAATGGCGTTTATTTCCAATGGCCACACTTTGTAATAGAAAGGGAGCCCACGGTCAGGAGGCTGAGTGCAGTTAGCCAACAGGCTGCGGCTGCTGCACCTTTGGAACCCACTGCTGCATTCATACTCTGGGATCACTGAGCACAGTGGCCATACTAGAGCCAGGCCATTTCAGGCTAACATAGGACTTCTCTTATGGGCAATTTTTACTCTAGTGCTCCCCATCTGCTGAGACTTTCTCAGAGCTGCATGGCAGTCTAAAGCTTCTTCTACCCAATCTTCCTTCCTTCCCTCTCTCCCTTCATAGGTGTAAAACCTGCATCTTGGCCTAAGCCTCTCCCCAACCTACTTTGGTTCCCTTTCCCATTTATCCTTCACAAAAATTCCCCTCAATAAATCTCTTGCACATCTAATCCTACCTTAGCATCTGCTTCCTGGAGGACTCAAACTGACATAGAAAGCCTAAATCTTACATAAAGAACATATTGATCCTGAGTATGGAATCATCTACAGAGTTGAAAATATCCATTTGCTTTCTTTTTCTGGGTCAGTGAAAGTACACTAATGTTAACATCCTTGAGAACTATGGATCCTGGAAGCCATTTTTTCTCTTATTTGGGATCTCAATACAGTAGAATTGCTCTCAATTACTTCAATGGGGATCAATGGTTGTTGGGCTAACAGAAAAAACTGATTCAACCTGGGATCATAAAAATGATTCATACATTTCTTAAGCTTTTTGTTTTAACTCAAAACATGTAACTTTGCATTAATTCCCTAATCCTTCACTGAAGGACCAAGGCTTTTTCCTGAGTACTGCTCTGCTTGCACAAACCACACTCTTCTGTAATTTCCAGTTGTTTCTTTAAAGTGAAGCAGAAGCTAAAAGATACTTGCCATGCAATCAGAGTGCAGAACTCTTTTGATATTTTCCTTAACCTTCTACAGTTATTAAAAAACCTCCAACTTGCCTTAATTAAGAATCTGCAAAGAGGGGCCAGCCTGGTGGCACAGTGGTTAGGTTCGCACATTCTGCTTCTCGGTGGCCTGGGTTTCGCCGGTTCGGATCCCGGGTGCTGACATGGCACCGCTTGGCACGCCATGCTGTGGTAGGTGTCCCACATATAAAGTGGAGGAAGGTGGGCACGATGTTGCCTCAGGGCCAGGCTTCCTTGGCAAAAAGAGGCGGACTGGCAGTAGTTATCTCAGGGCTAATCTTCCTCAAAAATTAAAAAAAAAGAATCTGCAAAGAATCCAACTTTGCAACTTTCTTTTCATGCTCATATTTAATCAATTTTTGATGTTTTTAGCCAAATTACGGAAATATAACATCATGGCATGAACAAAATGGGCACGGACCATCACCAAATCTTGGTATGGATCAACTCCATGGTTGGGACCAAGAGTGTGAGAGAGTGGTGGGCTCAAGGCTGGAGGAAGCAGTGAGTGTATTTTACAGATGAAACAGAGAGCATTGGTTAATCTGAAGAGTCTACTAAGGAGTGGTTGATCAAGAGGACTTTTACTATATGATGCTTGATATAAAATGCTTTAAATTATTAATGATATTATTTCTCCAGCTCCTTTGGCTCTCTGAGCTGCCTCCATCATGGACAGCAATATTTGATGCTGACTCTCTGGCAATGGAACATTCTTTTACACTAGTTAGTCTTATCCATTTTTGGCTCATGGATTCTGTTGAAAATCTGACGAGTTATAGATCTTCTTACCAGAAAGATGTACACACACACACGTGCAAAACTATAGGTGGGGTTTTTACCCCTGAATCTCATTTGAAGATTCTTTATTCATAAACCCCATATGCTACAGATTGAATGTTTGTGCCCACTTTCCCCCTGAATTCATATGCCTTATCCCCAATGTGATGGTACTTTGAGGTGAGACCCTTGGGAGGTGATTAGGTCATGAGGGCAGAGCCTTCATCAATGGGATTTGCCCTTATCAAAGAGACCCCAGAGAGTTCTCTTGCCCCTTCTGCCATGTGAGGACACAGTGAGAAGGTGTTGTCTATGAGGAAGTGGGCCCTCAACAGGCACTGAATCTGCCAGTGCCATGATCTTGGACTCCCTGGCTTCCAGAACTGTGAGAAACAAATGCTCGTTGTTTATAAGCTACCAAGTTTATGGTATTTTTGTTATAGTGGCCCAAGCAGACTAAGACACCATATTATTAAAACGTACAGAGTAAAATGTAAATAGACAGTACACTGGTCTGTCATTTTCTAACTGGGAAAATAAAGTAAAGCATGGACTATATTTGCTTGATAAGATTGATTCATCATAAATGCCACTGTCTGGTTCTAGGAAAAGACACACCCACATGCACACTCACATTTGTTTAGTTCCCTCAGAGGGTGGCAACAGTCATGCTGGTGTGATTCATCTTTCAGGAAGGAAGAGGGAAGTGCAGTGTAAAGCCACAACCCAGGCCACAGAGAGGACTTGGTCCTGGAGCACAGCAGAGGTCGGGGCCATCCGAGGGCAGAGCACTTGCTGTCAGTTGAGTAAGACTGTGTCACTGAACCCCAGATGGGCACAACCTAATGGAGCCTTGGAGATCATCCAGGCCAACTCATTTCATAACTCAGTTCCATCAGATGCAAATTATTACAGAGTTACAAACAAGAGACCATTCTCTCAAATCTACTATCAACTCTAGGAGGAGCAACAAGGGCTTTCCTGGCCTTGATTACCACACAGGTGGTTGGCGCCAAGTGTCTTCCTCCTTGTCCGGAAGATGATAAAACTTGAATGCATCATGGTTGGTGCCTACAAGTCAGTGATAAAAGCTGGGTGGGAATCCAGCCCTTCTTCCCCTCTTCCAATGTCCTTCTACCAAATCCCTCTGCTCCAGGGCTTGAGGATGCTTTTGCAGTTTAGCTAATTCAATTAAAATGATTTGAATATGGAAACATTTCAAGGACATTCTCATTCTTTTCCCACTCACCTCACTGGTTCCTCTGTTCAGGAACAGCTTTGAGACCTCATGCATAACTTCCAAAATCACAAATGACATTAATTCTTCCATTTCACATTGACAAATCAATCTGAGTGAGGTTGAATTCCATTTCTTAAGAGCTGCTACTAACTGTACAGAGTGCCAAAAACCCAAAGTCGAGTGATTAAAACCTGCGATCAAGTACATGACAGCTTAAAAGTGTTGGTTAGGATTGCCTCCTCACTTTGCTATCTTTTTTTTAGGGCATTGAAGAGTGACTCATTCATTTATAGACTAGCTTAAAATGAACAAGTGCTTATATACAAAGTAAGGTGATAATTGGCAGGAAGCTTGTTTATTGAGTACCAATCCTTGAGCTGAATAATGACCTGATTTAGAAGTAGGGGTGGAGGGAAGCCCAAGGGGAGAGGGAAAGGAGACTTTTATTTGTGGTTTTGGCCACAACGGTGGGGGAATAAATAAGGGAGATGTGGTAGACAGAATAATACCCTTTCCGAAGATATCCTAATTCTTAGAAACTGTGAATACGTTAGGTTACATGGCAAAGGGGAATTAAAGTAGCAGATGGAATTAAGGTAGTTAATCTGCTGATCTTAAAATAGGGAGATTATCCTGGATTATCTGGTCAGCCCAGTGTAATCACAAAGGCCCTTAAAAGCAGAAGAGGGAAGCAGAAGGCGAGTGTCAGAGGGAGATGAGACTATGGAAGAGGTCAGAGTGATGTGATGAGAGAAGGACTTGACCTATTGTTGCTGGCTTTGAAGATGGAGGAAGGGGCCATAAACCAAGGAATGCAGACAGTCTCTAGAATCTGAAAAAGGCAAGGGAATATATTCTCTCCCTAGAAGCTCTAGAATGAATGCAGGCCTGGTCACATCTTGATTTTAGCCCAGTGAGACCCAACTCAAACATCTAACCTACAGAACTATAAGATAATAAGTTTGTGTTGTTCTAAGCCACTAAGTTTGGGGTAATTTGTTATAATAGCAAATAGAAAGGTAATGCAAGAGTGATAAAAACAAGGATGAAGGAGATGTTCTTGCTTTAGATACGTTTCAGGCAGGCTGTTGCCAGCAAGAGAACGGAGGAAGATACATCAAGAGTTAAGGACACACAGGAGAAGTGGCTGTGAGACCAGCAAGATGGAAGAAGAGACTCAGGAAGAGCTTGGGATAGGGAGCAAAACCTGGAGATTCAAGGACCCTAATCAGGAGTGACATCAAATGACCAGAGGACAGCTAGACTGAGATATGGAAACCAGCAGATGTAATGATTCTTATGTGCTGCTAATTCACTCCTTTCTCTCACTTTGGTCAAGAATCAAAACATAGAATAGAAATACCTCTGACCTTAATACTCTCTTTCCAAAGAGTTTCACAAGACAGAAACAATATAATTTGACAAGCATAAAAAACACGATCAACATTAACAGAGGAGTACCAGTTTCACATCGTGGAAGAGATGGCTAGTTGTCCTCCAAATTTGTTTGCTTCTCTTCTCATCCTAATAGAAATTTTAGGCTGACATAGGGCTACCCAGCCTCACTTGCTTGAAGGCATGGCCATGTGACTCAGTTCTAGCCAATGGCATGTGAACTGGAGTGATGTGTGGACACTTTTAAAGGGAAGAGATATACCTGTCACTTTCCCTCTTGTCCACTGACTGGAACAAGAATGTGGCGACAAACTGTCTTGAGCCCTGCAATGAGGGCAATACCCTGGGAATGGGGAGGCAACAAGACACAAGGAGCTTGGGCCCCTGATGGCTTCTCAGAGAGAGCTCCCTACATACTTAGATTTTATATGAGAAAGAAATAAAATTATCTCTTGTTGAATCTACCATTACTGTGAGTCTCAGTTTCCACACTCTAAACAATACAGAATTATTTCCCCAGACAAGTTGGGTTGAGTCTTTTTCAAGTTAAAATAATTGTGATTGTCTCTGCTTTGCCCAGCGTTACTTCGGTTTTTAATAGTCTCTGACTTGACAATAGAGTTTTTGTCATCATTAGTTTTCTATAACTGTTGTAACAAATTACCACAAACAATGGCTTAAAGCAACAGACATTTATTACCTTATGATTATGTAGGTTAGAAGCATGACATAGGTCTCACCGGACTAAAATCAAGATTCTGGCAGAGATGTACTTCTCTTAGGAGGCTCTAAAGGAGAAATCGTCTCCTGGCCTTTCCAGCATGTAGAGGCCATCCGCTTTCTTTGGCTTGTGGGCCCCCTCCTCCATCTTCGAAGCTAGCAATGTCAGACTAAATCCTTCTCAGGTTGCCATCTCTCTTCTGCCTCCCCCTCTGCTTCTAAGGATCCTTGTGATTAAATTGGACTAACCTGGATAATCCAGCATCATCTCTGCATCTCAAGGTCAGCTGATTAGCAACCTTAATTCCATTTGTAACTTTAATTCCTCTTGCCATGTGACCTATCTCAAGATACTTACAGTTTCTGGGGATTAGGTCATGGACATCTTTGGGAGACCATTATTATGCCTACCTCAGTCACTTTTTTTTCTTTTTTCTTCTGTGCATTGTCCATGCTCCAAAAATTCTGTGTACATATCTGTATGTGTAAATCTATATGTGTATATCTGTTTGCTACCTGTGTTTGGTGACAGGGCCTAGGATCAATGACACCCTAGTAGCTACTGAGCACAGCTTGCACTTAGATTTGGTTTCTATCTACAAGAAAGAAATCTGGACTCCTTGGAGAAATGGATGATTCCAGGTTTGGGGCAAAGAAAGGACAAGATGAGTCTGGAACATCTCATTATGCCATAAAGAATGAAGTGCTCAAAGAACTGCGGAGACATGTCAAGAGGACACAAGAGCCACCTTGAAAGGGCTACCACTGGCTAATCTGAGACAATTTGAATTTAAGTAAACAATGATAATAGCAGATTAAAACCCACTAAATAAAATAAGAATCCATGTGTCTAGGAAAAACTCCCTGTTTTCTTTTATTCTCACACTGAATATTTCTGACACCAGATGTGTGGGGTTTTTCCCATGGTGACCAATTCTTTGACATCACCTGGATATCCTAAAATTCAGTTCAATTCTGACCCTAACCAGAGTTAGGAGAAACCCCACAGGTTAAGGGCTCAGTTCCACAAGACTGTCCCCGACTTCAGATGCCAATTGCAAGTAGTAAGTCCCCAGGTGACTCACAACTTCTGTCCAACTTAATTGCAAGTTGGAGCTTACCATGACCTCCTCCTTGGGTTTAATAATTGGCTGGAGTGGCTCACAGAATCTGGGAAAACTTTTTACTTACTACTGCCAATTTATTACAAAAGATATTTTGAAGGATGAACAGAACAACCAGATGAAGGGATACATAGGGTGAGGTCTGGAAGGGTCCCAAGTGCAGGAGCTTCTGTCCCCGTGGAATTGAGGTACACCACCTTCCCAGCACGTGGATGTGTTCACCAATGTGGAAGCTTTCTAAAGTCTTTACTTTTGGAATTTTTATAGAAGCTTCATCACGTAGACATGATGGATCACTAACTCAATCTCCAGCCATCTCCTCTTCATGGGGGATGGAGGGTTGGGCTAAGAGTTCCAAGCTCCTAATCATGGCTTGGTCTTTCTAGTGACCAGCCTCCATCCTGAAACTATTTAGGAGCCCACCAAGAGCCACCTTATTGAACAAAAGACACTCCTATCATTTAGAAAGCTATAAGAGTTTTAGGAGTTCTGTGTTGGGAACCAGGGGTAGAGACCAACATATATACTTTTTATTATTTTACACCCTGGTAACATAAATATATAAAGAAATACAGGAGAAGAGAAGGCTTTTTCTTACAAGAGAAAATTCCTAAATAGAAGGAATGACAGAAATAGAAAAATCACCATTTAACATCATCCTAATGATAACTGAGTTAGGCAAGAATTATCACTGGATGACTAGAACCAGTCAGAGATGTCTCATCCCAGCTGATCACAGTGGGACACCCATTTTTCTCTATACGTAAACAAAGTAGCATGTGTCACCCATTATTTTTCTTTAAAAATAGCATCCAGAATCAATGGTTCTTTCCAGCCTTGTGCAAGTGCTTGTGAGAACATGGTTAACACTCTCTGTGGATTATCAAGAACTTTTTTTACTCAAGCCCTTAGTGGCTAGTCAAGAGCTTAGTATTCCCAAGTCCCGTGACATAAGAAGTGCTCAGGGAATTGGTGTTATGCTTACAAGTCAGTGGTGTCAGATTATGTCTATTCTCACTTGTATTTCAAAGGAAATATTATTTCTTGAATTTTCTTTTTGCATCCTAAATCTATATTTTCTCTTTGTATCCCAAATGGAGGCATGAATTCAGACTCTCAGCATCTGTCTCCCTCATGTTTCTTCTTGTAATGTTATTATTAGCCCTTAATCTTTCCTGGTGTGAAGTCTAAGAACAGAAGAGGCCAGAAAGTTAAGAGTATGACTTTGTCAAAGAATTTATATAAAGTAATCCAATAAAAGATTTCCAGCACTTGAAAGAAATTCTTTGAAAGGAACAATCATTTCTCGAATTAGCAAATATTTTGTGCTGTTTACAATGCTCCCTCTTTTGTAATTTTGGGCATTTGAGGAGGATGTGCAAAGCTTATTGGAAAGAACATTCTAATTGTGATTGTGATAACTGTTGCAACAGTGGCCCTGAATAAACCATGCCTCCCTGTATTATTGCTCTGTATAGCTCCTTTCTCATTGACCCTGGGCTTCATCATATGACTTGCTTTGGCCAATGGGACATTGCCAAGCTCTACACAAGCAGAGGTTTGATGAATCCATGCACATCGAGGATTTTCTGCTTGGAAAGCTCACTGTAAGAGCCAGCTGACCACCATGTAGGAAGTCTGACTATCCTGAGATCACTCTGCTGTCAGGAAGCTGAAACTAGCCATGGGGAGCAGCCAAGGTACTCAGGCTGTGTTAGAATAATGGTCCCCTGAAAATGTTCACATCCTAATCCTTAGAACCTGGGAATATGCTATGCTACATGTAATGTTAAATGCTACACTACACATTAATTCTATGCAGTGTTCCACTGTTTGATAAGAACTAAATACATATATATATGTAACCAGCTACAAAATATGAATTGAATAATATTGGTGATTTCACGCATGAGTTAAATACTCTTATATGTTCATTAAGAACAGGTATTGCACCATATAAAGATAAAGGGTAAAAATTCATATTAATAATTTAAAATTTTAATTTTTAATGACAGATCTTTTGATTGCAAGTAACAGAAAGTTACGTGAGCTATCTTAGGTTAAAAGTAAAAATGTTTAGGGAGGATTTATTATAATAATACACAGCTGTCTCAGAAACCAGGAAGTGAAGGACATAAAGGCAGAATCCAGGAGGGCCATGAACCAGGACCTGAAAAGCTATCAGAAGTGCAGCAGAGCTTCCCTATCCCTCCAGTGCCACATGCTCTCTCAAATCTGCTTTATTCTCTTTATCTGCTTTCTCTGTCTCTCTGTCTCTGTCTCTGTCTTTCTCTCTGTCTCTTTCTTTCTCCAGCATGACTTTCTCTGCTTTTTCAGGCCTTCATGGTCAAACAGGATATTCCCAGCCCAACCTTTCCTTTGTCTGGAATCTTAGCTCCCAGTACACTGAGAAGTACCTCTGAGCCTCAATTCTAAATTCCTTGGTCCAGGTGGGTCAATTATGCAGCCCTAGTTCAATCAGCAGTGGCCAGGAGGGCAGGGTCAGCTAGTGTAAATGTGGCCAACAGGGCCTGGGTGGATGCGTGGAGGGGGTTGTGCATGTGTGTGGGTGTGTGCACATGCATGAGCATTGTGGCATTTTGAGACAGGCAGACCCACTAGAGACGTTCCTATAACCCAACTTGTCTAGGCAATAGTGATCTATTTGGTTCTGGCACTGTGACTTCGAGGAAAGTCAGAAGAGCAGGACAGGTGGTCCCGGAGGCCAAAGCTAGGAACTGAGAGTATAGAGTGAGATGCTCATCCACGGAAAGGCTGAGTCAGAGCATGGGCTCCCGGGATGCTGCTTCCTGGAACTCTCACACCCCACCCACTCACACTCAGATCGGGGAAGTCCAGACCAGTGGGACATTTGGGGCATGGGCATTCAGGAAGCTGAATGTGTGGTGTGGGTGGTAAAGAAACAGACAGCCTGTCTGTGTTTAATCTGTCTCTAGACAACACGCTCTTTTATGTTTCTCCACCTTTCCTAACACATGTCTCCATTTGAGGAATCGAAACTCCCGACACCCTCTTAACTGTGATTACATCTTCAAAGGGAATTAATTATCATGACTAAAGTCAAATCTGTAATTATAATATTGGTAATTCATTTTCAAATAAACATCCCTCCAGGAGATTCTCATACATCTCTCTGGGAGAAGGGAGTGCTCCTTCCTCGACCCCACATCAGTTGTATCCCACCTCTGGTTGAGAATAACTGATTCAATTATAAAATAGTGAATTCCATTCAGCAGATATTCTTGTTGGTATCTTATTGGTAACTGTTATTCAATCAACACTTTTGGAACCTAAGAAATGGGCTTAGAGTGAAGATTCATAAAGAAGCATTTGCTTGCAATGAAGAAATTGCCTTGCACTATTTAATTTTATTAAATCGCCATTGTATTGGACATTTTTATATCTGCTCTTAAAAAGTCAGCTACTTTAACTGTGCCCACATACTGTGTCATACTTTCTGAAGTATATATAAAATGAAATTTGTCTAAATGAATAAAATCTCAAACTCTATGGTTAACTGATCTATACAAGGCCGGGGTAAAGTTTTCCCAGCGTGGCACTCCTGCCTACAGACCAACCGGTATTCCAGAGCAGTATTGTATCTTTATTATGCTAACATCTCATCATTCATTTTGAATTGGGTTTATTAAGGCCACCTATTGTTGTCTTGAGTATTATCAGAAGACCTCAGTAGAAATCATGTTATTTCTGCTTGAAGGATAATTTGTTTTCAACAAATATCGATACAACATTGTTGATGAAAAACACTTTTCCTAGGACAATTAAAACAAGAATGGGTTGGGATGTTCTTTTCTTGGAAAGTTCTAGAGTAGTGCTCCCCAAAATGTGTTCTGTGCCATGTTATCAGATATGATGCAGAGAGTGGGGGATGAGGGTCCTTGTGAAAAGAAACATCAAGAGCTTTACTGCAGGACCACTCAGAGCCTTTAATACACTAATGCAGAGTAGCTATATGTAAGAAGAGAGCGTGTGTGCCTGCTTCAGAACAAATTGGATCACAGAGGTCCTTTTTTTTTTTTTTTTTTTTTGTGGAAGACTAGCCCTGAGCTAACTACTGTCAATCCTCCCCTTTTTGCTGAGGAAGACTGGCCCTGAGCTAACATCTGTGCCCGTCTTCCTCTACTTTATATGTGGGACGCCGACCATAACATGGCTTTTGCCAAGCGGTGCCATGTCTGCACCCAGGATCCAAACCAGCGAACTCCAGGCTGCCGCGAAGCAGAACGTGCGAACTTAACCGCTACGCCACTGGGCTGGCCCCCGAAGTCCTTTGTTGAGGACCATGTTGGGAGACTGTAATTCCATGCAATGTGTTTTTGAAGAAGCTCGTCTATTGCATGGTGGCTTTTTCAAAAACTGAGGTAAAATTCACATAAAATAAACCGTTTAAAACTGAACAATTCAGTGGCATTTAGTACAGTCACCTTGTTGTGCAGTCACCGCTTCTATCTAGTTCCAAAACATTTTCATCACCCCAAAAGAAAATCCCATACCTGTTAAGCAACCTTTCCCTATTCCCACCCCCCTAAGTGTCCGGTAACCACCAATTTGCTGTTTCTACAGATTTAGCATGGTGGTTTTTTTTAAATACACTGCTTTTTAGAGCAGTTTTAGGTTGACAGCAAAACTGAGCAGAAGGTACAGAGAGTTCCCATATACCCCTGTCCTCACTCACACAGCCTCCCCCACTATCAACATCCTGCACCAGAGTGGTCCATGTGTTACAATCATATGTTGGCTTTTTAATGTGACATTTATAATGGTTCTTTAAAGCCTAGTTTTCATAACTCAGATAGTTTACTTAAGCAGCTATCCATGGCAAATTTCTACAGAATTGTTTTATATTTCTACGTTTAATGCTGTTGTCCTCTATTCCCCAAATAATGTCTCTATGAGCTTTTTTCCCTACTCACCTGTGTCAGAACATTCTGCTTCATGACTGCGATCATGAACTGAGAGGATATTTCTTTACAGGTGCCCAGATAACTCTTTGGAGTTGGGTCCCCTCATCTCTCCAAGGTTGGCATTACGGCTTTCATGAAAGCCGAAGACATTACTAAGCATATGTTACCTCTCTTCACCTCCCTGAAGCAAGAAGTCTGTTTCTTGAGCAGAATAATGAATGGGTTGTAAGAAGGGAGAGCATCTAGTTTTTAAGTATGATCCTCTTAATTTTTTTGTGAAGTGCAAAACTTCAGGCCATTGTTTTAATCTTAAAATAGCCTCTAATTTAAAATTGCAAATTAATTAATTGATCATTTAGTCAGTCAATGACTATTTATCAGGCATGTCCAGATCTTCTAGATGCTTTGGAGAAAAGCCAAAAATGTAAAAAGAAAAAAAAGAGATACCTGCCTTAGTTTGGGAGATGATGCAGAGTGGTGGGTAAAGCTCCTTAGGCTTAAACCCAAGTACTCGAAACATGAAAGTTGTATTGATTCTTTGTAGTTTTCCAAAACTCTTTTCTGTATCTGGTTATGTTATCTCTAGGTTCCATCCTTCTTGGTAAAGGAAGTTTAACTGTAGTTAGTTAGTCAGCTGAGGGTTTCCTTGGGCATTTCAAAGCTTTCCCTCTCTGCCCTTGTCTCTGGGGTGGTAGCCATGTTCCAGCAGGTTCAGTATGAGGCAAGCTTTGGGGAAAGAGCTTCAGCAGAGGATCCAGTGTGGGCCTACTCCCACTGGTTGCTGCACATCATTGGCTTTTGTGCTTTCTGGCGCTTGCCCAGATATTCCCATCTGGTCTCTGGTCAATGGTCTCTGCTGGTCACTTGTATCATCCTTATCCAGACTGGGAATACTCAAGTCCCACCATTGTTTTCTCAGCTACCTCTATGCTTGGGAAGACCTAGGACAGCTCCTTGTGCCGTGCTGGAGTGCATGGGGACTCCCCATGACTCCCTTAGGTCTTTATGCCTGGACACTCCCAACCTTCAAGAGCCACTGTCACTCATCTGTTCTAATTCCACAGAGGAGGGCATGGGGATCTTACTTGCTGTAGTTTACTCCAACTGAAAAGGGAGCACAGTTTCCCATCCTCGTTGCCCACTCCCTGCAAAAGCCCCTCCTCTGCTCTCACTCTCTTTGCCTTTGCCCAGCCCAGGTCATTGTGATCTCCTCCTCAGGCCAATCCTACTCTCCATCTCTTTTGTTTAGCACAGACTTTGTGCCCTGAGTCTCCTTGGCTTTTAAAACCAAAAAAGACTATACTCTTGGAAATCAAATCCTTTGCTCTCAAACTATTGTCTCTGCCACAAGTTTCAAAAGCCTATTTTTAAATTCGAAACCAAAACTGAGTACATTTTTGCCCGTTTACTCTGCTCTAATTCTTTCTCCCCTGAGTTGATGATGCCTCCAACTGGAAGGGAAGATGGGCAATGTACACAAGGAAGGACAAGGGGGAGGACTCTCAGGTCGTATCTCAAATTGTTAGCTTCTCTCTCTCTGTCTCTCAGAAGAGTTTAATTGTTTCTCTCTCTATATAACTAAATATATAACTATATATATTATATATAATATATATAACTTTATATATATATATATACACACACACACATCACTATAACTAAAATATAAGGTTACATTACAAGAGATGTCACAGCCATATTTGGTTATTGACCAAAATGGTATAATTACTATGCAGTCAGTGGCAGGTCAAATCAATATGGGATGGTCTCAGGAGTTTTCAAAGAGGCCTTGATTGGTTTGTAATATGTAAATCAGTGGAAAGAAACATATAGTGAATTCCACGTTGACCCACAGAAATGGGAATATACAAGGTGTGGCTGTGGAGGACATGTTCATAGTTGTAGAATTGCTGCAGTGATATGGTGTTACAGAAGCTGGAGGTAGAGAGAATTTCAAGAAGGAAATGGTCAATTGTATTAAAAGCTATGGGGAAGCAAAAACAAATACCTGTTAAGAAAAGGCTATTGTGTTAGCTGAAAAGTTTCCCTGTGTTGGTGTTGGGAGGGCATCCAGTAACATCCCTGATATTTCAAAGTTATTGACTTATCAACAGAGCCTACCATATATTACAATGGAGATTGTAGGAGTGGACAAAGAAAAGTAAGACATGTTGGAGTCATGTTGGAAAATGGTCATTGACCCAGAAAACTGCCAGAGAACACTTCCACCTCCAGTGAGTACTGGTCCCTGCGGCTCTGTACCCATAACCACATCCTTGGGGGTGGGGGCTATTTGATTTTTAATAAGCATGCAAATGAAAAGTGAGGAGTAATAATATTAGCACGCTATTGCAACTGGCAAAGCAGTATGTTCAAAATCAACCTTCCTTTAATCTACACTTATAACTGGCAGCTCTATCAGTTGTGCTCAACCATTATTTATTTATTAGTATTCCACATGAACTCTTAAAGCCATATGTCTACAGTAGAAATGCACGAAAGGATTAGCAGAATCAAGCTGCGGTATTAAATTTTAAATTGCATGGCATATTGGCAATATTCTTAGATCTCTTTTTTTATTTTTAAAGAATTCCTTTCTGTTCATCTTATTTGAAAAGAAAAATAACTTTCACTAGATTGTTTGAAAAATGAGCTTTGGTTTAACTAGAGTGAATGTCTTGAAGCCCTCTTAGTCTCATCTTTGTACTGTATATAAGGTGAATACAGAAATCTCAAAATCATGAATTCAAAAAATCTGTAGCTTAAAAGGGACAATCTATTTGAATTTACTTACTGAACAATCAGTTTGATATGTGATGGAACCTCACATCAATCGATAACATTAATTTTGATGTAACTACATGGTGGGCATTTGCTGCTAACCAAATAAGCATTTTTGGAAATTTGGGATAAGAATAAAATCTTGCTTCAAGTCAGAGGACACTGTTAAAGCCAAGTGAAGTGTCTGCCTGCCCAGGAGCTGGATAACAGCTCCAAGGGGTGATTGGGAGTTAGACCTCATAGCCAAACGAGGTGGTGAGTCCTCAATGACAAAAAGAGGGGGAGTGTGTAACTGGATGAGTGAACTCGGATGATTGATGCGTGACTGTGGGGGAATGAAGGGAACGAAAATTATTTAGAGAAGCTCCCAGGTGCGAACCTCCATCCACGCCCGACCACGGGGTCACAGTCTTTCTGCTTACTTTCCTCATGCTAAACTCTGACGTGGTGGCCACACTCCTTCATGTGTTTCACCAGGATCAGGCGGTGACCTAGAAGTTTGAGAGGCACAAGGAAGTTTTAGGAAGAGTAAAAGAGTTTGAAAAGTACAGAGAATGAGTATCATGAAGCACACCCTTACAAAAGTTAAGAATGAATTCTGAAGGGAGGTTTTTCTATTCTCATCGCCAGGCTTTCTGGATTCATGTATCTGTGATTGAAAAAGCCTTTATAATGGAGGACTCGATCAAAAAATCAAGTTAGTAATGAGTGACAGAACCCGCATTGGGAACTGAGGACTTATTACTCTTCACCACATCTGCTTGAACACAAATGACAGGAATCTGAGTGGGTTCTGATGTCTGTCGCCAGGTGCCTCCTCATAGGACCCTTTTGACTCTTGGGTCCTATGCCTCAATCCAAGCCTCACTTGACTCTTGGATTCTGGAACCAGCTGAATTCTTCTCTGCCTTGGACCTGCCTGTGTGCTGCCCCTCTACTTGGGATGCTTTCCCCTCTTCTCCAGCCACTTCCTTCTCATCCTTCAGGCTACAGCTTAAACTGTGCTTCCCCAGGGCGGTCTTTCCTGAGTACTCAATCTGGCCGGTCCACAGTTTGTAATTATTTCTTGTTTGTTTGGTTGTTTGTTCCTTATCTTCTTGATGGCAGGTGTATTCATTTGCTAGGGCTTCCATAACAAAATACCACAGACTGGATGATGTAAGCAACAGAAATTTATTGTCTCACAGTCCTGGAGACTGGAAGTCCAAGATCAAGGTTTTGGCAGAGTTGGTTCCTTCTCAGGGCTATGAGGGAAGGATCTGTTGCGGGCCTCTCTCCTTGGCTTGTAGGGCCTTCTTCCTGTGTTTTCACATCATCTCCCTTCTATGGTTGTCTGTGTCCAAATTTCCCCTTTTTATAGGAACATCAGTCACATTGGATTAGGGCCCACACTAATGATGTCATTTTAAATTGATTATCTCTGTAAAGACCCTATCTCCAAATGCAGTCACATTCTGAGGTGCTGGGAGTTAGGAGTTCAACACACGAATTTGGAGAAGGAGCACAATTCAGCCCATAAGAGCAGGAATTGTACAATTTTCTCATCATCCACCTGGTCAGCACCTACAACAGTATCTGGCACATAATAGACCCTCAACTAATTTTAGTTGAGTGAATGAATGACCTACTTTTCCCACTTGTTTAAGGGATGAATTCTCTTGCAGGTCCAGTATGACTCTCCTCTGCTGGGCTCTGTGGTTCTTGCATCCTGGGGAATTCTCTTATTGCTTCAGGGCTCTTAGTGAGTGTACTTATTACTTTAAGCAGATCCTGCGTCTTTCCTGGAAAGACTTAAGCTGACTTATTGGAATCCCAGAAAATAAGATGACGAGGTTCTTAAGTAGAATAATTACATGACACATAGATTCATGCCCTTGCTTACAGAGGTGGACGTAGGTTGTCTCCAAGCTTCCCAGTTTACATCATTCATAGGGCCCATTAGATAAGAACAGGTCAACTGCTCAGGACAGGAACAACTGTCCTTGGTTGTCGGTGTCAAGAATGGACAAGAATTTCTCCTGGGTGTTCCCTGAAGAGGCACTGTGTGTCATGACAAACACATGCTGATAACATGTTTTCCATAAGACACACCAACAGGTACACAAGACTGCTTGTTTTTCTTTTTAGACATTTTAAAAGTCAGTTTTAATGTACTTCTAATTTCTGACAATAGAAGAGTGAATTTTCATTGAAGAAAATATGAAACTTACAAGTAAGCAGGAAAAAGATGTAATAAATAATCTAAAAATCCCAGCATCTAGAAAAAAACATTGTTAACATTCTGGTGTGTGTTTTTCCCGTCTTATATTATGCATGAATATAATTTTTAACAAAAGATTCAAACTGCATATTATTTTTCAATCTGCTTTTAATTAAACTGTATGTCATGTGTATTTTCCCAAGCCATTAAATATTCTTTAAAAAATACTTTTAATAGTTTCTATGTGTTTCATTAGATAAAGGCACTTATTTATTGAACTAATTATTGCCAGATAGATAGTTGGTTTCCAAGATTTGCTGCTATAAGAAATGATCCCATGGACATACTTACAGATAAATCATTGCAAAAATTTATAATTATTTCCTTAGAACAATTCCAAGAAGATGAATGTTCAAAATTTGAAAACTTTTTTTTAATAAATGATCACTTTTCTGTATGGAATGCTATAAAATTTATACTCTGGCCTGCTGTGTTTGAGGGTACCAGGTGCTTGCACACTTACCAAAACTTGGTGTATCATATTTTATTTAATTCTTGTCAGCTTGTTACACAAAACGCAATATATACCTCACTATTTTAATTTGCACTTTATTATTAAGGAAGCTAAATTTTTCTTAAAAATAAAATGATTATCTCTGCAATTTTGTAAATTACCTTTCATGGCCTTTGCCAATTTTAATTATTTTTTTATTTGTGAAAGCTCTTTATTGTATGTACTTGTTATTTTTTACTTCATATGTAGTAACGATGTTTTCTTAATTTTGTTTGTATTATTCCAATAGAAAAGCACAGTATGCTTAAGGTTTTAACACGCATTGTTTTCTCTTCTATGTATAAGAGTGTTAACATTTTTATATACTCAAACAGACGAGTATTTTTTTATGATGTTGCTTTCATTGTCATACTTAGAAAAGCCTACTGCACCCCAAGAAGACATAAATGTGTATCTATATTCTCTTCTGGAATGTTCGTATTTTTTTCTGGTTGGTTTCACTGAGAGTTTAGTTATTTTCAGGAGTACTAATCAGTAGCCTACTGAATACAATGCACATTATTGAGTAAGTCATAAGCAAGTTTCTCATATGTTCCTTTTTAATACTGTGGCATTTTAACTAATGAGCAGTAGCATAAAATTAAATTATTATTGTAATAGCAATGTGTTGTTATTTCCCTTGATGAGACATTTTTAGACTTCAAATTTTTTTTTCTGGCCTTCAGTCTTTTTTTTGACATTATTTTTTCTTATTAAATAAATTTTATTTTTTATTGTGGTAACATTGGTTTATAGCATTATATAAATTTCAGGTGTACATCATTATATTTTGATTTCTGCATAGATTACATCATGTTCACCACCCAAAGACTAATCACCATCCATCACCGCACACATGTGCCTAGTCACCCCTTTCGCCCTCCCCCCTCCCCCTTCCCCTCTGGTAAACACCAATCCAATCTCAGTCTCTATGTGTTTGTTTGTCGTTATTTTTATCTTCTACTCATGAGTGAGATCATACGGTATTTGACTTTCTCCCTCTGACTTATTTCACTTAGCATTATACTCTCAAGTTCCATCCATGTTGTCACAAATAGCCAGATTTCATCGTTTTTTATGGCTGAGTAACATTCCATGGTGTGTATATACCACATCTTCTTTATCCATTTGTCCCTTGATGGGCACCTAGGTTGCTTCTAAGTCTTGGCTATTGTGAATAATGCTGCAATGAACATAGGTGTGCATGTATCTTTACGCAGTCATGTTTTCGTGTACTTGGAATAAATACCCAGCAGTGGAATAGATAGATCGTATGGTAGATCTGTTCTTAACTTTTTGAGGAATCTCCTGCTGTTTTCCATAGTGGCTGTACCAGTTTCCACTCCCACAGGCAGTGTATGGGAATCCCCCCTTCTCCACATCTTCACTAACATTTGTTATTTCCTGTCTTGTTAATTATAGCCATTCTGACAGGCATTAGGTGATAACTCATAGTTTCGATTTGCATTTTCCCTGATAGTTAGTGATGTTGAACTTTGTTTCACGTGCCTGTTGGCCATCTGTATATCTTCTTTGGAGAAATATCTGCTCAGATCTTTTGCTCATTTTATAATTGGGTGGTTAGTTTTTTGTTGTTGAGATGTATGAGTTCTTTACATATTTTGGATATTAATCCTTTATCAGATATATGGTTTGCAAATATGTTCTCCCAGTTGTTAGGTTGTCTTTTGTTTTGTTGATGGTTTCCCTTGCTGTGCAGAAGCTTTTTAATGTGATGTAGTCCCCTTTGTTTATTTTTTTATTGTTTCCCTTGCCCGGTCAGACATGGTACTTGAAAATTTGCTCCTAAGACTGATATCGAACAGTGTACTGCCTAGGTTTTCTTCTAGAAGTTTCATTGTTTCAGGTCTTACCTTCAAGTCTTTAATCCATTTAGAGTTAATTTTTGTGTATGGTGTAAGATAATGGTCTACTTTCAGTCCTTTGCTTGTGGCTGTCCAGTTTTTCCAACGTCATTTATTGAAGAGACTTTCCTTTCTCCATTGTATGTTCTTGGCTCCCTTGTTGAAAATTAGCTGTCCATAGCTATGTGAGTTTATTTCTGGGCTCTCGATTCTGTTTCATTGATCTTTGTGTCTGTTTTTGTGCCAGTACCATGCTGTTTAGTTTACTATAGCTTTGTAGTATATTTTTGAATCAGGGAGTGTGATACCTCCAGTTTTGTTCTTTTTTCTCAGGATTCCATTGACTATTCTTGGTCTTTTGTTGTTCCATATAAGTTTTAAGATTCTTTGTTCTATTTCTGTGAAAACTATTGTTGGAACTTTGATAGGGATTGCATTGAATCTCTAGATTGCTTTAGGAAGTATGGGCATTTTAACTATGTTAAATCTTCCAATCCAAGAGCACAGAATATCTTTCCATTTCTTTGTGTCTTCTTCAATTCCTTTCAACAATGTTTTATAGTTTTCCGTGTACAGATCTTTTACCCGTTTGGTTAAACTTATTCCTAGTTTTTTTTTTATTGCAATTGTAAATGGGATTATATTCTTAATTTTTATTTCTGCTACCTCATTGTTGTGTCTATCAAAACCCAACAGATTTTTGTATGTTGATTTTGTATCCTGTAACTTTACCACATTCATTTATTACTTCAAAAAGTTTTTTGGTGGATTCTTTAAGGTTTTCTATATATAGAATCATGTCATCTGTGAATAATGACAGTTTCACTTCCTCCTTTCCAATTTGGATCCCTTTTATTTCTTTTTCTTGCCTAATTACTCTGGCTGGGACTTCTAATACTATGTTAAATAAGAGTGGGGAAAGTGGGCATCCTTGTCTGGTTCCTGTTCTTAGAGGGATACCTTTCAGTTTTTCTCCATTGAGTATGATATTAGCTGTGGGTTTGTCATATGTGGCCTTTATTATGTTGAGGTACTTTCCTTTTATTTTCATTTTATTCCGAGTTTTTATCAAAAATGGATGCTGCATCTTGTCAAATGTGTTCTCTGCATCTATTAAGATGCTCATGTGATTTTTATTCTTCATTTTGTTAATGTGGTCTATCATGTTGATTGATTTGTGGATGTTGAACCATCCCTGCATCCCTGGAATAAATCCCACTTGATCATGGCATATGATCTTTTTAAATGTATTGTTGTATTCAATTTGCTAGTATTTTGTTGAGGATTTTTGTATTGATGTTTATCAGTGATTTCAGCCTGTAATTTTCTTTTTTTGTGTTGTCCTTGTTTGGTTTTGGTAACAGGATAATGTTGGCTTCATAGAGTGAGTTAGGAAGCTTCCTGTCCTCTTCAAGTTTTTGGAAGAGTTTGAGAAGGCTAGGTATTAAGTCTTCTTTGAATGTTTGGTAGAATTCACCAGGGAAGCCGTCTGGTACTGGAGTTTTATTTTTGGGGAGGTTTTTGATTAGTGTTTTGATCACCTTACTGGTGATTGGTCTATTCAAATTCTCTGTTTCTTCTTGATTCAGTTTTGGAAGGTTGTATGATTCTAAGAATTTATCCATTTCTTCTGGATTATCCACTTTTTAGCTTATAGCTTTTTGTAGTATTCTCTCATAATCTTTTGGTTTTCTGAGGTGTCTGTTGTAATTTCTCCTCTTTCATTTCTGATTGTATTTGAGCCATCTCTCTTTTTTTCTTGGTGAGTCTAGATAAAGGTTTGCCAATTTTGTTTATCTTTTCAAGGAACCAGCTATTAGTTTCATTGACTTTTTTCTATTGTTTTATTAGTCTATATTTCATTTATTTTTGCTCTGATTTTTATTATTTCCTTTCTTCTACTGGTTTTGGGCTTTGTTTGTTCTTCTTTTTCCAGTTCCTTTAGGTGTACTGTTAGATTGTTTATTTGAGATTTTTCTTGTTTGTTGAGGTAGGCCTGTATTGTTATGAACTTCCCTCTTAGAACCACTTTTGCTGTATCCTATAAATTGTGGCATGTTGTATTTTCATTTTTCTCCAGGTATTTTTTGATTTATCCTTTCATTTCTTCATTGACCCAATTGTTGTTCAGTAGCACTTTGTTTAATCTCCACAAGTTTGTGGCTTTTCTGATTTTCTTCCTGTAGTTGATTTCTGGTTTCATATCTTTGTGGTCAGAAAAGATGCTTGGTATTATTTCAATCTTCTTAAATTTATTCAGACTTGTTTTGTGGCCTAATAGGTAATCTATCCTGGAGAATGTTCCATGTGCATTTGAAAAGATTGTGTATTCTGTGCTTTTTGGATGAAATGTTCTGCATGTATCCACTAAGTCCGTCTGGTCTAATGGATCATTTAAGGCCAATGTTTCCTTATTGATCTTCTGTTTGGATGATCTATCCATTGTTGGAAGTGGAGTGTTAAAGTCCCCTATTATTATTGTGTTACTGTCTATTTCTCTTTTTGTCTGTTAATAATTGCCTTATATATTCAGGTGTTCCTATGTTGGGTGCCTAGATATTTACAAGTGTTATATCCTCTTGCTGGATTGTTCCCTTTATCATTTGTCTCTTGTTACAGTATTTGTTTTAAAGTCTATTTTGTCTGATAAATCTGGGGTGTTGCTACCCCAGATTTCTTTTCATTGCCATTTGTATGGAGTATCTTTTCCATCCCTTCACTTTCAGTTTGTGAGTGTCCTTAGGTCTTAAGTGTGTCTCTTGGATGCAGCATATATATGGGTTGTGTTTTTTAATCCAATCAGCCACTCTATGCCTTTTGATTGGAATGTCTAGTCCGTTGACATTTAAAGTAGCTATTGATAAGAATATACTTATTGACATTTCATTACTTTTTTTCTGGGTGTTTTAGTAATTCTTCTCTGTCCCTTTCTTCTTGCTCTCTTCCCTTGTGGTTTGATGACTTTCTTTAGTATTATGTTTGGGTTCCTTTCTCTTAAGTTTTTGTGTATTTATTATAAGTTTCTGGTTTGTGATTACCATGAGGTTCATATATAATGCCCTAAGTATATAGCAATTTATATTAAGTTGATGGTTTCTTTAGTTTGACCTCTTGCTAAAAGCTCTACTCTTTTACTCCCCTCCTCCCACATTTTATGATTTTGATATCATATCTAACCTCTTTTTTTGTGCATGTGTGTCTGTTACTTTCTTACTAAAGAAATAGACAATTTTAGTACTTTTGTCATTTGACCTTCATATTAGCTTCGTAGGTGATTGATCTACTACGTTTACTATATATTTGCCTTTACCAGTGATTTTATTGCTTTTAAAAAATAATTTTCTTATTCCTATTAGTGGTCTTCTCTTTTCCACTTAAATAAGTCACTTTACTATTTCTTGTAAGGCTGGTTTCTTGGTGATAAACTCCTTTAGTTTTTGCTTGTCTGGGAAACTATCTCTCCTTCCATTCTGAATGATAACCTTGCTAAATAACATATTCTTGGCCGTAGATTTTTCCTTTCAGCACTTTAAATATATTGTGCCACTCTCTTCTAGCCTGTATGGTTTCTGCTGAGAAGTCAGCTGATAGCCTTATGGGATTTCCTTTGTATGTAACTTATTGCCTTTCTCTTATGACTTTTAGAATTCTTTCTTTATCTTTAATTCTTGACACTTTAATTACAATGTGTCTTGGTGTGGGCCTCTTTGGGGTTATCTTGTTTGGTGCTGTCAGTGCTTCCTGTACCTGAATGTCTTTTCCTTCTTTAGGTTAGGAAAGTTTTCGGGTATTATTTCTTCAAATAGATTCTCTGCCCTTTTGTCTTTCTTTTCTCCTTCTGGGACACCTATAATACAGATGTTGGTGTGCTTGACATTGTCCCAGAGATCCCTTAGACTGTCCTCATCCTTTCAAATTGTTTTTTCTTTTGTCTGTTCAGCTTTGGTGATTTCCTCTAGTTTTTCATCCAGCTCACTGATCCATTCTTCTGTATCATCTACTCTGCTTTTGAGTCCCTCTAGTGAATTTTTCATTTCCAGTATTGCATTCTTCACTTCTTATTGGTTCTTTTTTATATTTTCCAATCTCTTGTTGAAGTTCTCACTGAGTTCATCCATTCTTCTCCCAAGATCAGTGAGCATCCTTATGACTCTTAGTTTGTACCCTTTGTCAGGTAGATTGTTTATCTCTGTTTTGTTTAGTTCTTTTTCTGGGGTTTTGTCCTGTTCCCTTACTTGGAGCACATTCCTTTTTCTCCTAATTTTACCTCTTTCTCTGTGCTTATATCTATGTATTAGATAGGTCAGCTACATCTCCTGATCTTGGAGAGGTGGCCTTATGTAAGAGATGCCTTATGAGACCAAGCACTGTTCTTCCCTCTCATCACCAGTTCCAAATGTTCCAGGAGTTTCCCCTGTGTGGGCTACATGTGTCCTTTTGTTGTGGCAGGGTTGCTCTTGCTGCAGGTTCCTGGGGAGGCTAGGCTGTCCCCCTGGCTGGCTGATTGTAATGCTCAGCTGCATGTGGCTGCTATGGACGCTTCAGTCACTTCATTGGGCATGGGGAGTGCTAGGACAGTTGGCTGCAAGGTTTAATAGCACATTCTTGTTGCAGTTTTTCTGTTAAGTGAGAAGGCCCCCAGCATGGCTAGTTCCTAGGCTCAAGGGCTTACAATTGATGTAGGCCTCAGGCCTGCAAGGCTGTTGTTAGCTCTCTCAGGATTGCAGCAGGGTTGGTCCAGCCCCAAGCCTGGGAATACCCGATTGTTTCAGGCTTTGGAAGTTGGGGCTGATCCCTTATGTGGCTGTTTGAGAAGCACAAGTCTGCTGAAGCTGATAAGTCCCACTGTCCACAGGGCCACACACCTCATCAACACAGTCCTGCCCCATGCATGCACCCTGCCCTACTGAGGTGGACCCAGTCACCCCACTTTAGTGGCCCCACACACTCCACCAAAGCAGGCCCACTCCTCATGCACACCCTACAGCACAGAGGAGGACCCACTTGCCGGTTGCAGAGTTTCCAGAGACCCCCCCACCTACTCGGACCCACAAGTTCCCCGAGGGCTTGCTATTGGGTGGAGCCAGTCCCTAGGATGGGTTGCCTGCCCTGGCTGAGCTTAATGAAATCAGTGCTCTAGTACGTGGGGCAGACCCTGGGCTAACAGGCCAATGGAAGAACTCCAATGGCATCTGCCAACGCCTGTGTCAGCACTCCTGTACTAGCTCACAATAATGGCTGCTGTCAATGTCTCAGTCCCTGGGGAGGTCTCACTTCTCACCGAGATGGGTTCAGAGCCTATCAAGTGAGTCTCTTCACCAAAGGACTGCACACTTTTCTTTTCGGTGATTTTAGGTTGCTTTCCAAAATGGGTGAATTTGTGTGTAGGCCCTTTAAGAGCAGGCTTTTTTCCCCTTATGTGCAATAGCTTTTCTGTGGGTATTCCCCATTGTAGTTAATAGCCAGCAAAGCCAGATATTATGACCGTTGTCTCAGCTGTGCTGAGTCCAAAAGCTGCTTATTGTGGTAATGCTCCCCCACAGCGCAGATCCCCCACTCCTCCAGGGAAGGGTTTGTACCTTAGGATTGCCCCTGGCTGGCCATGAAGCACTGTGGCTCGAAGATGGTTTTTTCTCCCCAGAAAGGAGTTTCTGCCTCTTCTGCCTCAGTCAACACAGTCCCTTGTTGTGGGGGTTCTTTTTATCCAGTTTTCAGTTTTCTCTCAGCAGGTAATTCTTCCAAGAGTAATTGTAAGTTTGTTGTGTCTGTGGGAGGATGTGAGTTCAGAGTCCACATATGCCACCATGTTGATACCGTCTCCTCCATGGTTTTTTCTTAAAAATTTACATTTTCAGCCCAGCTAAAGTCTATTCTGGGATATAATGAAGTTAACTTAATTTTCCCACAAATATTTAGTCAAATTATATAATAAATGTGATTTTAAATGACACGGCTATCACATGCTAAGTTCTTTCTTTTTCTTTTTTTGAGGAAGATTAGCCCTGAGCTAACATCTGCTGCCAATCCTCCTCTTCTTGCTGAGGAAGACTGGCCCTGAGCTAACATCCATGCCCATCTTCCTATACTTTATATGTGGGACGCCTGCCACAGCATGGCTTGCCAAGCGGTGCCATGTCCACTTCAGGGATCCGAACCGGCAAACCCCAGACCACCGAAGCAGAATGTGTGCACTTAACCGCTGCAGCACTGGGCCAGCTCCGACATGCTAAGTTCTTATACATTCCTACATCTGTTCTGGACTTCCTATTTTTATTACCTGGAATTGTTTGTCTAGTCCTGCACCCATAACACATTGTTCAAATTATTGTGGCTTTATAATAAATTTCAACATTTGGTTTTAAGTCCCTTCTCATTTTTCTTTTAAAAATTTTCTTGGTTATTCTTACATGTTTATTCTTCTGGGTAAACTTTCAAAGCATTTTGTCTAGTTGCAAGAATGTTCAGTTGGTATTATATTTGGTTAGAAATGTATCACATTTATAAAGCAAACTGGGAAGAATTAACACTTTAAAAATAACGGATTTTCCTATCCAGAAATAAGTTGTATTTCTCCATTTTAAACTATTTTTAAAGTGTTTTTTGGTTTTCTTTAAGCAGTTTGCACGTTTCTTGTTGAGATCATTTGTAAACATGTTATATTTTTGGTTCATTTTGTGCATAAAATAATATTTATTTTTTGATATATGAAAATTATTGATACTTGTATGTTTATGTTGTTATCCAACACTTCTTAGGAGTTATAACATTTTCATGGATGGTTTTCTTAAGTTTCAAGGTAGGTAAAAAAATCAAAAATACTTTTGTTCCTTTTCCAATATTTATACCTCGTATTTCTTTTCTTGTTTTACTATATTGTTTGGAACTTAGAAGAAATGAAAAATAATAGCAATGATTTTAATCATCCTTATCTTATTCCCGACTTCAGCTGAAAAGCCTGTCAGAATGATATAAATTGTTGCTTCACAAAATATGCCATTTATCAAGCTAAGAAAGTTTTCTTCCAGTCCCAGTTTACTACACATATTTATAATGAATGGATGTTTGATTTTATCATCTATTATTTAATTTGGGAACATCTATTGAAATTCTGGCTTTTTCCCTTGATGTGATATGTTATGTTAGTAGATTTTTGAGTATTAAATACGTTTGCATGCCTGGTATAAACTCTTTTGCAGTATTGTATTGTATTCTTTTATTTTCATGCTGGATTCAGTTTGTCAATGCAATCTTTAGGATTTTTGTTTCCATATATTAGCTAGACTATTTAATAAGCTTTCTCTGTGAATGTTTAATCTTTATCAGGATTTGATATTGTGGTTTTGCCCATTTCATAAAATGAATTGGAAGCTTTCCATCATTTTCTCTACTTTGGAATTATTTAAATAACATTGGAATATTATAAAAATGAAAATAACTAAATACTTTATTTTTGACAAGGTTTGTAATCTCTTCCACGGTTTCTGGTCTATTCCAATGTCATACTTCTTGAACCAGTTCCTAGGACTCTTTCTCAGGAAAGTGCTTCTGGAAGGTTAGTGTGCACACAGATCCCTTAGGGATCTTATTGACGTGTAGATTCTGATTCGTGAGCACTACACCATGTAGTCCAAGTATCCCACTCCTTAATGAGTCACCTTAATTCACAGAAAGATAATAGAATATCTAAGTGGATGAATTATCTCTTAGGTCTTGTTCTCCAGAAGCGGATCTTAATTTGAGGACTCATGCACATGTGATTTATTTAAAAAGTGTTCCCAGGAGAAACTGTCACAGGAGTAGTGGGAAGAAGATAGAGGAGGGGAAGAAGTTGGGTCAGGGTATGAGTTTAGGTGATGTCCCAGCCTCAGCCTGATTCCGCAGGGAACTCTGGAGGAGAAATTACAACTCAGAGTTTGTCCTGACTCGGGGCAGAGGAACTGGGCTTTGTTCTCCTGCACCCATCAATCATTGGCTAAGGGCTTTGGGGTCCAAGGGTGAGATGGGGGAGTGATGTAAACTCCCAGGTAATTCCTGTCCTGGTGCTTGTGGGCAAAGTGGCTCCAGTGGCCTGAGGTCAGTCTTTGCAAAAAGAGTTGCAGAAGATGCATGAGGGGTACACACTGGTGAAAGGGATCCCAGGGGATCTGGGCAGGGCTAAAAGAGTGCTGGCTACTGGGTGGATTCTGTATCCCTCAAGTAACCCTCCCTAGACATTGTTTATTTCAGACAAACCTTAAGTTAAAAATAGGGCAACCGAAAGTTCAAGATTACACTCTCTGATGCGTTCTGACAGTCAGTCCTTTTATGTTGGAACACTTTTGCAGACAATTGATTGCCTGGGAGTAAGGGGTAGACATCATTTTGTGAAAAGTGAGAAACCATCTGACAAGGGTGTGTGCCTGAATGGAGAGCCATATTACTTTGCTTTAAGGTGAGACATGGGAAAACTATGGGCAAAGCCAAGATTCTCCTGGAAAATTGTTTTTCATTTATTGCAGTGCATAAACTCATGGGAAATAAAAGCCTGAAGCTCTACTCCATATAATATAACAAAAATATCTTTAGCTTGGAATTTTTCAAGGCTTCAAAACATTAAAAATATCCCAGTAAATGACCCAAATTGTTTCCAACAATACAAGAAAACGAAATAAAATAATGTCTAAGGAAATTTACTCTATATGCTAGTTTGTAATTTGAGGTCTACTAAAACATCTTTAATTTTAGAAAAGCTCATCAGCTGCACCTCTTTTGTGCAATTATTAGCTAGAGTGTCAGTAATCTGTTCAAATCATAATATTTGCATATAAGGCAATATCTGTTATTCTCATCTCTATAGTAGGAAGGCATACATTCATCTTGTTCAAAAGTACTATTGGATCTTTAACAAACAAATTACCTATTTGCACTGTGTCAGATTGTATTTTTCAAAGGTGGATGATATAGATCTATCTATCTATCTATCTATAAAACATACATAATTCTTCATGCCCTTCTTACAATATGACATTGACACTTCTCCATTCAGAGGTGGCTTCTGTGTTCCTTCCTTTGAACCTGGGTGAACTTTTGTAACTGCCTTGATCCGCAGTCTATGGCAGAAGTGCTGCTGTGTGACTTCTGAGGCCCAGTCACAATAGGCAATACTGCTCCTTTTCTCGCTACATTCACCCTTAAGACCTAGCTAACATGTTGTGAGGATGTCCAAGCTATGCAGAGAGGCTGCATGTGGGTGTTCCAGCTGACAGTCCAAACTAGGCCCCTAGCCAACAACCAGCATCAAACTCAGGCATGTAAGTGAATGAGCCTTCAGAGGATTCCAGCTCCCCTTTGAGCTGCCCCAGCTGAGGCCCTAGACGTTGTTCAGGGTGTGGAGGCAAGCTGTTTCCATGGTGCTGTCTGAACTCCTGACCCAATGAATCTATGAGAGATAATGAATGATTAGTGCCATTTTGAACTACTAAGTTTTGGGTTAATTTGTTAACTGAGACATATATCAGTAATCCATCTTTCTACACTGATTTAAGACATCATTGTCATATACTAAACTTCCAAATAGACATGGGTCTATTTATGAACCCATATTTCATTGATCTGTTTAGTAGAATTTACCTAGGAAAGTGTCCTTTTGTGTCAGTATATATTTATATAGTATGGCAAAACACAAACTCCAAAATCTCTGTAGTTTAATACAACAAAGACTTATTTCACATTCACATGAATTCCATTGTGGGTCAGGCAACTCTTCAGGCCAGTTGTCTTCCATGCAGAGATTCAGTGACACTGGCTGCTTCTGTGTTGTAATGCCACTATCTTAATATATGGCCTCCAGGTCACCAAAGCATGGGAAGAGAGAACTCAAGAGTTTGTGCCCAGGATCATAAATGATTTGACCCAGAAGTGACACCTTTTCTGCCTATTGGCCAGAATTAGTCACATATCATCTGATCAACAACAAGGGGGATGAGAAATGGGGAAGAGTACATGGACACTGGTTGAGCAGCAGATGTTTTTGCCACACCCTTCATTATTCATTGTTCATTTTCCTAGAAATTTCTTGGCTATTCTCATATATATTGTACCTGATTAATTTCAGAATCCAATATATTAAATTTTAATTGTTTTTATACAAAAATACTTCTTTTTTTTTGGAGGGAGGAAATAAGCTAAAACAAAGAGGGACCAGAATGGTTCCCTATTTCATGTTGTTGGATGTTTTTATTTGTTGTTCCATTCTTACCAACCAAGACTCTTTCAGTCCCTAATTAAGTATTACTAATCATGATTTAATCTCTAGTTCATTTAGCTGAGGCCATAACCAATTCCTGGCTCCAGATCGAAAAGTTGAGGAAAGGTCAATGGCATTTTCAAATTTCCTTGATGATTTCTCCTCAGAGTAAGAAAGGATGTAAGAGTGGCCGGTAGTGGAATAACCATGTCTGAAGCATCATTACTCTGTAATTGAAACATTGGTCTGAGAAACGTAGACTTGAAATGGAAAATACGCATATCACGTGAGGGAATGTCAAATAATTTAATAATTCTATAGTTTTGGAGGAGGAGAGAGTAAAATATAGCCCTATTAATGATAAGATAAAACGTTGTATTTGAAAGAAAAACAAACCCTGCTCAAAAAGCTTTGAAATAATTATATAATTTTAATTGAAATCTCTGAAAGAGTAAGCAAATTACGGAGTTTTGTCGGTTTTCTGTTGAGCTGGCAGGTAATTCCCCTTAGCAGAGTGAGGAGAAAGCTGTGCTGTTACTATTTGTATGTTCCTCATGTTCTGAATCTGTGTAGAAATATTCACCCATTGCGTTGGAACATGACACTTCAGGTCTATCTCAGGCCTGCCTTATGCAATAAATCACAGGTATTAGTTTGAGATTACATTGTGCTTGAATGTTTCTTTTCTTGGTGTGGGCAACCAAGAGTCTGCCTGGAGAAGTGGGTATTAGGCCTGTTCCAGGAGTTTAAATATTGACATAACCCAAGCAGGGTTCAGTTTGCAGTCTTTTTCTCTTTCACATTTCCTCCTAAGTTGATCCAGTCCCATGACTTTAAAAGGCACCTACATGCTGATGACTCCAAAATTTATATCCATCATCCAGATCTCTCCCCTAAATTCCAGGTACTGTCCACCTCTCTATTTGGGTGTCTATTAGGCATTTCCAAATCAGAACTCTTGATTCCATCTCCACCCCCTCCACACGTTCCTTCAACCTTCCTTATTTCTGTCAATGACAGCATGATTAAATCCATTGTTCAGGACAAAAACCTATACATACTCCTTGATTCCTCTTTTTCCCTTCAAATCATAAAGTCAATCCACCAGCAAGTTCATTGAGAAATCTACATTCAGAGTATTTCCAGAATCCAACCACGTTTCGCTACTCCACTACTACCAACTTAGTCCAAGTTTCTACTAAGAGGTAAGTGTTAATTTGTCCATGAATTAGCCCCTGTAGAGAAGGAATTTGCCTCCTGAAAATCTCCATAGAAACTGGCCAAGGCTAGTACTTCAGGCAATCAATCCTGGTCAGCCATGAGGCTTGGACCTCAGCCCTCCAAGCATGCCTGGATAAGGGCTGGTACTTCTCCAATCATGAGCACTGATGTGGCAAATCCTGCTGTTAGCTTTCTTTTTTGAAGAAGAAGAAGAAGATTAGCCCTGAGGTAACATCTGCTGTCAATCCCCCTCTTTCTGCTGAGGCAGACCAGCCCTGAGCTAACATCTGTGCCCATCTTCCTCTACTTTATATGTGAAATGCCTGCCACAGCATGGCTTGACGAGAGGTGCATAGGTCCTCATCTGGGATCTGAACCAGCGAATCCCGGACTGATGAAGCAGAATGTGCAAACTTAACCGCTGCGCCTCCAGACTGGCCCCCTGGTGTTAGCTTTCTTTGTCATACAGCTGCAACAGGTAGCGTGGATCCTCATCTTACTCCCATAATGCTAGAAGAGATGCTGGCACGATAGGGATGGAACAAGGTTCTGCTATGTCGTCTTCTTATATCCTGATCCCTGATCACCTCAGAGGAGAGATTGGCAGGATAAAGATGGGACATGATTCTAGTGTATCATATTGCTATTACATTCTAGCTCCTCATTATATCAGGGAAGAGTCTGGTTCTTCCCTAACCATTCAGCTTAAAAGCCCCACATCCCAAAAGTCACATCCCTTTTCCACATCTGGCATCTGGGGTGAAGCCATCCCAGAGTGTGAGGGGCAAGGGGGAACTCACATATCTGCCCTGATCTTGTCTCCATGAGTTTTTCCCAGTGAATGATCTTCCTGCAGGTCTCGTCCACGTGCCAGCAGAACACTTGTCCTGGTCATACGATAGGTGTTCTGTTATGTTCGAATCCGAACTCTTGTTTATGCCTCCCCCATCCACTGTACTCATTTTCTAATCTTCCCTATTTCAATCAAATGAGAACAGCAATCGATCACCAGTTGCTCATACCAAAAATCTAAGTATCATCACCAATTTCTCTTCTTTATCCAAACCATAAATTCAATCCATCAGCAAGTTCTGCAAGAGCTCTACTTTCAAAAATATAGTCAGAATTCAACCATGTTTCACTACATTGGCCTCCTAACCAGACTGCCTATTTCCACAAAAGACTCAAGGTTGCCTTTTATAAACATGAATCAAGTCTTGTCACCCTCTAGTTCAAAAGTCCCTAGTGGCTTCCCATCACATTTAGAATATAGTCTAAATGCCTCATCGCGGCTTATCAAGGCTCTACATGACTTGACCTTTGTCTTTTCTTCCACTCCTGCTGTTGTTTACTCTGCTCCAGCCACCGTGGCCTCCTTTCTTCATTGTGAACATGCCAAGTTTGCTCCCATCCTAAGGCTGTTCCCTCTGCCTGGAATGGTCTTCTCCTAGCCCTTGCATGACTCTTACTTCTCTCGTATCTCTGTTCAAATACTACTTCCTCCTGGGTGCATTTCCTGATCACCCAGCCTAAAATAGTATTCCCCCTCACTCTGTATCCCCTTATCCCTTTTGATTTTCATCATGGCACTTATCATTACCTGAAAGCATATTGTATACTCGTTTACAAGCTTGTTGTCTGTCTCTAATGGAATTTCAGCTTCATGAGAGCTAGGACCTTGTCTGTCTTGTTTGCTACTCTATCTGCAAGGCCTAAGACAGGGCTTGGCACTGCTCAAAAATTATTTGTTGAATAAATGAATGAGTGGGACGGAAAAAAGTTCTGAAAATCATTTTTCAGATATCTGGGAAAATCAGAGGATACTGCTGAAAATATAATTATTCATCAATTCGGTAAGGAAGGTGGGGTTTTCTGCACTTAATACAGATTGAATAAGTAAATGGATAAAATGAAGCTGCTTGTATTCATCACGTAGAACAACCATGGAATACCTCTAAGCCTGTTATTTTTCTTTGACTCAAACCACCAAATATGTTTTTTAAAATTAAGTTTTAATTGAAAAAGTCATAAATTTGGGGCAGACAAACGGTTCAATATGTGAAAAAGTTCTTTTGGGAAAAATAAAGAAGTGTCAAATATGATGAGTGGTATCATTTTTGTGCGTGTGGGAGGAAGATCAAGAAATATAATCTTTCTCTGAATATCCAATCACTGACTATTCATCCTTTCAAAAGCATACGTTAATTATAAGCTGTCAGTACAAACTCCTACAACAATTATTTCTGTGTGAAATTGACCTAAAGTAGGATTCAAACTGACCTAACATGAATTTGTTGAGCTACTAGTGAATGTAGTTTGTACCTGATGGCTGAGACACACAAAGTTAATTAAAAATAGATTTCTAAATGAATGCCACATTTTATGCTAAAGGAAGTGAATATTTCTTAATACTGTGAAATTTAAGAATTTGAGAAAAGAAGACTTGACAGTAGAGTTTATTATTTTATAGCAAGAACATAAGAAATTGAAGTTCAAATATGACTGAAACAGTTCTGTTTCATTCTATGGAGAAAGTTGTTACTTCCTAGCCTGCCAGTAGTTTTATAGCATCATAATATGGAAGTCAAAGACTTGGGGCCTGTTTATAGCTGGGGCTGAGTTCACCGTTTCCTTAGGTGTTCTCCAACAGGGCCTTGTCAAACAATAACACAGAGCAATAATCTTTGAAATCTAAAGCAATGTCAGTTCAATGTCTCAAATAACCTTCACGATGAACCTCTTAAATTGGTTTTCTTTACCCATAAAACAGATGAAGCAACTGAGGTTGTAAGATGTTAACAACTTTCCCAAAATTGCAGAGCCAGTAAGATTTTCCAGGCTGGGGCAACTGTGGTGTAATTGTTAAGGATGCAAAAAAATGGAGCAGCAGGGGCTGGCCCCGTGGCCGAGTGGCTAAGTTCGCGCACTCCGCTGCAGGCGGCCCAGTGTTTCGTTGGTTCGAATCCTGGGCGCGGACATGGCACTGCTCATCAGACCACGCTGAGGCAGCGTCCCACATGCCACAACTAGAAGGACCCACAACGAAGAATATTCAACTATGTACTGGGGGGTGTTGGGGAGAAAAAGGAAAAAAATAAAATCTTTAAAAAAAAAAATGGAGCAGCATTAGAGGAGAAGATAATCAGTTGGACTTAGTATCCCAGTGAGTGGTGTCAATGGGATATTCAAATGGTGATTGCTCGGGAATAAGTGGAAATTCTTGTTTTGAAGTTCAGAAAGTAGGCTAAGAACAGAAATTGACCTCAAGGTAACATTTGAACCATGAACTAGATAAATCACTCAGGTGGGTATTAGTGGAGAAGAGAATTGAGGCCATGAAGGAAAAGGATGCCAGGGTAGGAGTGGATCCTATAACATGATGAAGACTAAGGGAAGAAAGAATTTTAAGGAAGAGTTGCTCATTTGTGTCAGATACTACTGAGGGGTCCTGTGGAGTGAGGAACAAGACCTTTGAAATAAAATGGACCTTTGGAGTCTTTACTGCTAGCATGGAGCCCCTCAGCAGTTTGACAGAGTAGTAAGTGATGTAACTAAGTAACTAGCCCTATTTCTTACCTAAATAAGGAAGAGCTAATTTTAGAACAATAATGAAGCACATAACACATTTTGTTAGAGAGTTTGTTTTTCTTCTTAAATATAAGTCCTTTTTTTCTCAAATGTTCTCCAGACTGCTTTGAATGCTTGCATTTTTAATTTTGTGTATAAAATGATTTTTCATTATCTTTATGGAGTAACTCACTGACAGAAGAATGTATTTAAAAAGAAAAGGGCTAGATAAAAATCTTTAGTTTTTTGTTACGCTAATAAAGTTATTCTTAAAGTGATTTTTATAAAGTTCAAAAGGTGCTTAAATTTAGAGCTGAGAGTCTTTTTTCTTTCGTCATCTTTTTATAAACCAAAGATTGTACTGATTTATGCCTTTGATGAGATGTACAGCATGTTGCAAGACAACGATGTCCTCTCAACGCTTTGAAGATGATCATAAAATGGCGGAAACGATGCCAAAAAAGATTATTCACTAAAATTAGCACATATCTAGTGGTTCATTAGTTTGAATTTACACTATGAAATTATTTAGAATTGGTTGACTGGGTATTTTTATAATGGCTAAAGATGTTCTTAACTCTAATTGAGCTTTAGAATTGCCTGGGGAGTTGGGGTTCGTTTTTTCCCCTGAGGCTGTCTCCTTAATTGGGTAATATTTTTGGGAGAAGGGGATGTGCCATGTTGTTGTGTTTCTAAAAAATAGACGATTTTTTAGAGTAGTTTTAACTTCGCAGCAAAATTGAGCAGAAAGTACAGAGAGTTCCTGTATTTCGCCTGTCCCCACACATGCACAAGCCTGCCCCCCGTGATATCAACTACCAGAGTGGTACATTTGTTACAATTGATGTACCTACATTGACCTTATTATCACCTAAAGTCTATAGTTTACATCAGGATGGACTCTTGGTATTGTACATTCTATGAGTTTGGACAAATGTAAAATGATATGTGTCCATCATTATAATACATACAGACTATTTTCACTGTCTTAAAAATCCTCTATGCTCCATGTATTCATCCCTTTTCTATTCCAACCCCTGGCAACCACTGATCTTTTTACCGTCTCCATAGTTTTGCCTTTTCCAGAATGTCATACAGTTGGAATCAAATCGTATGTCGACTTTACAGATTGTCTTCTTACACTTGGTAATGTGCATTTTAAAAAAAATTTCAGCTTTATTGTGGTATTATTGACATATAAAATTGTAAAGTATATGCATTTAAGGTTCCTCCATGTCTTTTTATGGCTTGATAGCTCATTTCTTCTTAGCATTGAATAATATTCCATTGTCTGGATGTACCACAGTTTACTTATTCATTCACCTACTGAAGGACATCTTGGTTGTGTCCAACTTCTGATGATTATGACTAAAGTTGCTGTAAACATCCGTGATCAGGTTTTTTTGTGGACATAAGTTTTCAACTCCTTTGGGTAAATAGCAAGGAGCATGATGGTTGGATTGTATGGCTAGATTATGTTTAGCTTTGTAAGAAACTGCCAAATTGTCTTCCAGAGTGGCCATACTATTTTGCATTCTTACCCACAATGAATGACAGTTCCTGTTGTTCCACATCCTCACCAGTATTTCGTGTTGTCAGTGTTCTGGATTGTGGTTCTTCTAATAGATGTGCAGTGGTATCTCATTGTTGTTTTAATGTGTATTTATTTCCCTGATGTCGTATGATGTGGAGCATCTTTTTATATGCTTATTTGCCATTTGTATGTCTTCTTTGTTGAAGTGGCTGTTCAGGTCTTTTGCCCATTTTTAAATCAGGTTGTTCATTTTCTTACTGTTGAGTTTAAGACTTCTTCATATATTTTGAATAACAGTTTTTTGCAGATGTCTTCTCCTAGTCTGTGGCTTTTCTTTTCATTCTCTTGACGTTGTCTTTCATGGAGAAGAAGTTCTAATTTTAAGGAAGTCCAGCTTATCAATTAATTATTTAGTGGATTGTGCCTTTGGTATTGTACAGGAAACCTTTATTTTTTACTTATTTATTTTTATTTCTTGTCTTCTCATTCTTTTTTCCAGCTTTATTGAGACATAATTGACATATACCATTGTATAAGTTTAAGGTGTACAATGTGTTGATTTGAAATATTTACATATTACAAACTGATGACCACCATAGCATTCGCTAACATCTCCATCATGTCACATAATTACCATTTCTTTTTGGTGGTAAGAACGTTTAAAATCTACTCTCTTTGCAACTTTCAAGTATTATTAACTATAATCACCAGGCTGTACATTAGACCCCCAGAACTCATCCATCTTATAATTGGAAGCTTGTACCCTTTGACCAGCATCTCTCCATTTCCCCCATACCCCAATCCCTGGTAACCACTACTCTACTTTCTAAGAGTTTGGCTATTTAGATTCCACATATAAGTGATATCATATGGTATTTGTCTTTCTCTGTGTGACTTATTTCACTTAGCATAATGCCCTCAAATTTCATCCATGTTGTCCCAAATGGCAGGATTTTCTTCTTTCTCATGGCTGAATAATATTCTATTCCATATATATTCCATGTATATATATATATATATATATTACATCTTCTTTATCAATTCATCTGTTGATGTGCACTCAGATTGTTTCTATGTCTTGACTATTGTGAATAATGCTACAATGACCATGGGAGTGCACATGTCTTCTTGAGATCCTGTTTCCATTTTCTTTGGATAGATATCCAAGAGTGGGATTGCCGGATCATATGGTAGTCCTATTTTTAATTTTTTGAGGAACCAAGGGGAGATTTAAAAAATACCAAATGCCCACTCTCCACCCCTAAAGAATCTGCTTTAATTAGACTGTGCAAGGCCTGGGTATCAGCATTTTAAAAACTCTTTCTTCAGTTCTAAATTTGAGATGCACAAGTCTAAAGCCGTAGTTCAATCTCTCTGGGTTTAGGCAATATCCTTCTATGATTAAAAAGCAAAACCAAAAGTGTTATTTGTTTTTCTAGTGAAAACTCACTATCCTGGTTCTCCTCCTATCTCTCTGATCTCTTCTTTTCAATCTCACTCAATGTAGGTGAGCTGCAGGGCTCCATCCCTGTTCCTCATCTTTAGCAGGATTCTCTCCCCTGGTGATCTCAATAAGCCACATGGCTTTAAATATCCTCCATAGGTTGACAACCTCCAAATGTGTAGCTCCAGATCTGAAATTGCCCTCAAAATTCAGACTTGTGTATCATACCATCTTCTACATTTCAACTTGGACGTCTTATAAGAATGTCAAACTGAACCTGTTCCAAACTGAACTTAATGATTCCAGCCCCACCCCTCATCAAACCTGTGCTTCCCTCAGTCCACCATGGGGCAGGAATCATCCTGGAGTCTTCTTTTTGTCACCTCTCACATCCAATTCAGGAGAAAGTCTTGTATATTCTACCCCCAAAATACCTCCGAAATCTGTCGACTTTACTCCACCTGCACTACTTCAACCTTAGTGCAAGCCACCACTTTCTCTTGCCTGGGAGACTTCAGTGACCTCTCTCCTTTGACTCTTTGTCCCTTCGCACTTCCTCATCTATCCATGATCCGTCACTACACATGAGCCAGAGTGAGCTTCTAAAAATGTAAATTATTGCTTTAAACTTACCCATGAATTCCCATCCAATTGCAAACAAAACTATATTAGTTTCCTAGGGCTACTGTATCAAAGTACCAAAAACTGGGTGGTTGAAAACAACAGAAATGTATTGCTTCACAGTTCTGGAGGCCTGAAGTCTGAAATCCAGGTTTTAGCAGGGCCATGTTTTCTTTGATGGCTTTAGGGGTGAATCCTTCCTTGTCTCCTCTGGCTTCTGTTGTTCGTCAGCAATCCTTGGCCTTCCTTGGTCCAGTCACATGACTCCTTTCCCTGTGTGTCTTCATATTATCTTCCCTCTGTCTGTCTCTGTGTCTAAAATTCTCCTGTTTATAAGGACAACAGTCTTATTGGATTAGGGCTCACCCTAATGACATCATTTTAATTTGATTATTTCTGTAAAGACATGATTTCTAAATAAGGTTTCATTCTGAGGTACTGGAGGTTAGGATTGCAACATATCTTTTTTGGAGGGGACACAATTCAACCAATAACAAAAACCCAAACTCCCTACACTGGCCAATAAAGCTTTATGTGGTATATATGGCAACTGCTTTCATCTCTGACCACACCTTCTGCCACTTGCTCCTCTCATTCTGTTCCAGCCACCTTGGCATTTCTGCTTACCAGGTTTGCTCTTAGCCTATTAACTCATCTTCTTCCTCCACTACTTCAGATACTCTCTCGTTACTGTTTCATTTTCCTGATAGCATTTGTCCCTCTCAGAAGTCACCTGGGTATATATTGTCTCTCTTGCTGTGGCACATACTACTGGTTATCTACCCAACTAATCTTCGTCCTCTTTTATCACTAAGAATCTGACTATGTCTAGTCTGCCGTGCACCCAGCCTCAGGGCATGGATCATGACTGGGCCAGGCCAGTCATAGCAATTGTGTTTCCTTTTGCAGAGATTACTGTTGGGGTGGGAATGTGGCCAAGTTCTGGTCACTGGGGTGCAAGGGGAAACCCTTGGGCTTTCTGGAAAGATTTTCCTCCTGATTGAAGAAGCAGACAAAGAACAAGTACTTTTCTCCTTCCTTCTTGACTTCTGAATTTAGATGTGATTTCTAAAGTTCCACCAGCTATCTTCTATCCATGAATTGACCTGCCAGAGAAGAAAAGAAGCCAACAATGCTGAGCTTGATGGAAGCGGAAGGAGCTTGAGTTTTGATAATGCCACGGCCACTGTACCAACCCTAGAACTATCTACTTCCTGATGGAGCGCCATAAATGTCCTTATGTTTTAAGCCATTGATACTCAAGTTTTTTGTGATTTGCCTTGAAAGCATCCTTACTGACATACTTCTCCACCATCACCATGGAAACTTTGTCTGTTTTATCTAATGCTGGAGCCCTTGAATGAGAATAACATCTGACAGGTAGGAGACACTTAAAGAATATTCGTTAATTGAATGTATGAATAAATGAAAGTACCTATTTGAACCCCAGCACGCTACTTATCTTTGCTTCTCTGCCTCAGTTGTCTTCTTGCACTTACATAATCTCTCCTTTGTCTCAGACTGCCTTACCACCCTATTCTCTCCTTATCTGGCCCCAGCTCCTAGCCTGACTCCTCTGTTCACCATATCCTCCTGGCTCACATAGCTTAGGTTTAGGCTCAGCCAAATGTCTGATTATGTGTTGCCCCACAAACTCACCCTTGTCCTCTGGTTCCCATTCTGTGCCTTTAAAGCTCAGACCCAATGGAATTCTCCTGGATGAACAACCTCCAATCTCATTGTATCTTTTGCTTTTCTTGTGGCCCTGATCATGTTCTAGCTTGCAGTGTCTCCATAAGAGAACATTTATTTCTTCTCTACAGTATCATAAACACCTTAAGAACCGGATTCATGTCCTACTTTTATTTGTGCCCCTCCCAAATAGCAGATCATTACTATAAGAGAATTGCTCAGTGAATTTCTGTTGAATAGGGGCAGCATGGAATAGTGGCTAAACCATGGTACTTTGGAGTCAGGAAACCAGAGCTCATATCTGCCATTTGCTTGCTGTGTCAAGCACAAGGAAGTCACCTAACCTTGCAGAGCCTCAGTTTCTCCATTTATAAAATAGAGAATAATAGTATTTACCTCATAGGCTTGTTGTGTATCTCTCTAAAAGAGACAATACATATAGAATATTTGGCACAGATTCCCATAGAGAGTAAGCACCCATTAAATAGTTGCTATTATTATTAATAGGTATTTTTAGGTGAATATTATCATATTTATGAGGATGATAAAGGTTAGCATTCTCAAGATAATTATAAACCATGCCTATCAAACTACATTGGTATGTTGGGATTTTGCATACACACACACACACACACACACACACACACATCTGTATCCATGATGTCAAATATTACTGCTTTTCAGTGGGCATCTTGATAAGTACCAATACATAAGAACTATGGATCTTGCTATATACCCACATAGGAATTTTCCACTTTTGAAATGTTATAGCAGAGACTATAGCTGACTGACATTGAATCTAAAAACATTTGTTTGTTTTGGAAAGTAGCTAGGAGGAAGTAGAGGCTACATTTCCATTTGTATGTTAATGATGTTAGTTCCCCTATATTTGGAAAATGTAGTGTTCAGGTCAGGTTGCCAACCTTAAAAACTGTCTCTAGCTAATTAAAGCAGAAAGGAATTTATTGGAGAGATCTTAGTGGGCGTGGTGATTGGGGGCAGTTCACAGAGTCACCAGGAAACCTGGAGATTCAGGCTCATTAAATGATGATGAACACAAATGTAGCCAAAAAGACCAGACTGCTAAGGATGCTTTCTTGGACCCTGTGTTCCCAGGACACCCACCGTCACGTGGCTGGGCTCTGTTGCCCCCAACATTGGCTGCTATAACCTCCAGGCTCTCGATTCCAAAGTGACCTCTGAATGTCTGCATGCCTTGGCCACTCCTCCTGCATGGCATATCTGGTGAGCCAGGCTTGATTGCACCTTGCTCTCCAGCAGCCCTGAGGAGGGCAGAGGAAACACCTGCTCCTTTCAGGTTCTGCAGGGAGGAGGCAGGTCCCGCCTCCCACCTGCCTTGGGATTACCCAGCCCTCCAGGGGTGTTTAGATGCTGGGTGACTCCTATAAATATCCACTAGAGCTACCAAGAGAGAGGCAACCTGAAAAAAGTACCAGAAATGAAAGGAGTGGCGCCTTGAAGGATTTCCCGTCAAGCTGACAGACATCTCTTTCTCCAAACTCTTTCCATCCTGAGTGCATATGAAATAATAGCAGGAGTATTTTCATCCTTTTTGCATGGATAGAAATTTAAAGGGAGCCCTTCTTTCTCAGCAATGGTAACGATGGCCAGTAACCACATGTGACACAGTAACCTTTCTAAAAAGCATGGTGCTGTGATGAAAAGAGTTACTGTTGCCAGATACCTATTGGTAGGCTCAGAAACAAGTCCCCTGGAGCCCAACGGGCGGAGGCAAAGCCTCCCTTTTGAAAGGGGCAGCAGATGGTATTCTTCGCCACCCCTGACAGAATAACGGCTGGAGGAAGCAGTGGGGCTCCATCTGGGAGACAGCCTGTCTTCTGTGGCCAAGCAGTCAATATGTTTGCAATCTTTACACTTTCTGTGGTGCTCTTGCAGAAGGGCAGATTGTAGAAGGCTGGAAAATTCCAACCAGGAAGAACCACACCATTTCATGTTACTTCAGAGCAGATAGAGTGACTCTGAGAACCCAAAGGAAAAGATAGCAGGGTGGAGTGGTGAACATATGTTGAGAAAGCCACAAATCATTTATTAGGAGAAATGAAACGGTGGATGGACATCAAGCTCTGATACTTGAATATGTTGGTGGCCAAAGAGTTTATTCTCCCTCCCAATCTGATCCACAAAATTGAGCCAGAAAATGTGTTCACGGCTATTTCCATGGCTCTTACTCAGCTACAAGTCATTTCCCCTTTCAGATTATTTCCATTTTTCAGGCCCAATTTCCATTTGCTTTTTGATCTTCTGCTTTTAAGACATTTAGCCAATATCATCGGCCAAGTGCCAGGTTTTCTTTCAAGGCTTTGAACTTGTCATTTATCCTTTATCCTTGCAAGTGGATTCTGTTTGTGACTGGCTAGCCCCAGGTAGACAGGATTTTCCTAGTGGAGTAAAAGAAAAGAGGCTTCTTATTAAAGAGTGGAGATAAAACTGAACATTTTAACACACCTCCTGTAAACATCAGTGACTGTTTGGACTAAAGGTTCTGTGGAAAAGTAATAATGTGATTACCAATTTATTAATAAATAATAAATGATGTGATACAGCTGAACATGACAGTTTCAGCATCACTGATTATATTGGGCTCCCAAGAGAAATTCCTTCTTAAGTTTTATGATGTATTTACTCTTCTGTGAAATATTGTTTTTTCATATTTTCAGTTTAATTCTTCATCAGTGTTAATAAAAATCCTCATGCTGGGGCTGGGTCTATCTGACATAAAAAAATGTTATAAATGGTTCAATGGTTCTTTGTGTTTTCCCCCCAAATTGCTGATGGTTTTCTGTCTTAATTTTAAGCTTTTAAGGGCAAGAATTATGAAATATTTCCCTTTATATTCCCACAGCTCCTAACAGTATTATCCAGCTAGCAAGCACTCAGACCACACACATAGTTACCTTTGCCATTTTTCTACTAGCTGTGGTGCATTGGGTTGGCCTTACCTGTTAGTTTCGCACTCACATATCTCAAGGAGTCAAGGACTACACTGTCTTGGTGTTTCTAAATCACATCTAAAGTTTTATTCTAAATTATGCAGACAAAGGCGCATATTAAAGTGCCATTCTGGATTTAATCATGGATATGCTGCTAAAAATCATTTAATGGATGAACAACTCAGAAAAGAAGAGCTCTCACCACCCACACACATCGTGATAAACCTGGGCAGCGTTTTGCACTTGCTTCAACAGCCTCGCCTGACAAGTAGCTCTGATTCCCATCTTTCTCCTCTCTTACTTAGAATTTCAACTTCATCCCGGTCAGCTGGTGAATCGTTAAACAGAATGCCACACTGTCTTTGTATTTCTGAAACTAAGTGTCTTTACTGCGGACTGCACATCTTTATGGCAGCCACATGCGTGCCAAAGAATTAGATCCAGAATATTCATTTAGCCCCTTATTATTTCCGTAATACCAAAAACCGGGGCGGGGTGGGGGGGGGGGGACTTCCTTGCCCTTGTTCTTCTATGTTGTTCCCATTGTAAGATGCTCCGTGGAAGGGAGCCCAGCGGAGGGCAGCGGCTGTGAGTCCCCGATAACTAACAAGCGCCTCACATTTCCGTGGCATTCCCATTTGCTAGTGCGCTGCTGCGGCCGCACGCCTGATTGATATATGACTGCAATGGCACTTTTCCATTTGACATTCTCTCTCTCTCTCTCTCCCTCTCTCTCTCCCTCTCTCTCTCTCTCCCTGTGTCGCTTAAACAACAGTCCTAACTTTTGTGTGTTGCAAATATAAAAGGCAAGCCATGTGACAGAGGGACAGAAGAACAAAAGCATTTGGAAGTAACAGGACCTCTTTCTAGCTCTCAGAAAAGTCTGAGAAGAAAGGAGCCCTGCGTTTCCCCCAAGGTAAGCAGGAAAACCAGCGCTGACGGCTTGCCTAGGAAATGACTTCTTTCCAAACCGAGCATTTCATCCTCCTTTCAGACAAAGAGACTACCTTTAAATACCACTTAAATTTGCATTAATTTAATTTGCATTAATCTGTAGCATGCTAGCATTGTGTTTTTTAAATGAACGGGTCTTTGAAGTCTGTGACAGAGCAGGGGAGCCTCACAGGGAGGCTGGAAAATCTCTTTTGGTTTGACTTAAAGAGATTTTATTTTCAAACTCTCTGCGTAGTTAGATGTAACTTTGTAATGGTTCTTATATTTGACCCTGTAAAAGGAGACTGAGAAGCAGCAACTTGCCGACATGGATTCCTGGAGCCCCAGTATCTTCCCCACCACCCTCATCCCTCTTACAATGGGGGCACTATTAACGCGGGCAAGCCTGCGAGTTTAAAAGCGCACTGTTTACTTTTATTACTACTTATGTATGCTGCTGATCTCCTGCCAGGGCTCTGCCGGAGTGCCTAGAATGACTTCAAACAATAGGCAACATTTATTTCTAGCTTTCTGTGTCACGCTTTGCAGGAATCCTGTTCCTTTGCACTCTTCTCCCAACGTGCAAGGACTTTGCTTCCATAGACGCAGTCAGGAGCGGTGGGGAGAGAGGAGGATGGGTTTACTATATGATTTTGATTGGGCAAAAAGTCCAAGGAAATGCATGCTGTTTGCCTTGGCCTTATTGCAAAGGGTTATTTTTAGTAGTCAGCTTGTCCCTGCAGCACCACCGATGCTACACTGTCCGAGCAGTGACCGGGAAAGGATGCTCCCACCAGCACAGGGACCAGGACCTGTAGGAATGACTCCTACAAACACCTGAGCAATATTTGGAGGGTTCTTTCAAGCTCCTGAATACAAATTCTCTCTTTAAATGAACAATTGGGCTGTAGGAGGCCTGGGCATAACTCTTTCTTGGGGGACGGGAAGTTTGACTGTGTACAGAATGTTAATGACTCAGAACGCCCTGTAACTGAGGCTCATTGTAATCGAGGAGCCCAGATAAACCTGCATGAAAAAGGGAGTCTCCCGTCTCTGCTGAGATTCAGGTGCGGGAAAGGAAGCTATTTGGCAAGATGGGAGCCCCACTTCATTCTTTGTAACTATCATTTATAACAGATATGGATGCTGCGAAACATCTCTCTTTTCGTTTCTAATATTAGCGTATTTTAATTACAAGGAACTGGCATTGGCAAATTGCTCCAATAGATAACATTAAATACCAGGTGCATCTGAAAACATGGAGATGCCTAAAATGCAGTGTTGGCTGAGGGTGTCAACCAAATACAGCATGGACTGCAGAATCCTTCTCAATTGTGCCTATAAAGCAAATGCAGATATCTGCCCATTTTCTTCTCACTAGTCTGGCTTCCGAAAGTAAACTGTCAGAGTTCTATTTGCCAATTTTCATTGTGGAGTGGGGACGTGGTTTATGGGGAACTTTTTCGATTTTCTTTAATAACTAGCCTAATAAGCATTGTTAAATGAAAATCTGGCTTTTGAATGAGTTAATTTACAACTTTGGGATATTACAACAGTTGGAGAAAGCCTGTAATGATACTATGGATTCTATTCCTACACAATATTACTGTGATTTTTGTTTAAAACTACTGCTGTTAAGGCATTTGGCTGAATGAAAATGATTTTCTTAAACTATTATTCAGATCATTATATAAGACTGTCTGAACACAAAATGCGATGTTTTGCATCATTTGCTTTAAAATCCATTTGGTTCAGGTGAAGGGAGAACTGGCTAAGGCCTTCCTGATGCCTGTGTACCAAGCAGCTGGCACCCACAGATGGAAACAAGCCTGTGGAGTTTTCAATCTTAATTCGAGTTCCAGTGACACTATCAAGGGGAAAATAAATCATTTTTCAATACATTTAACAATTTCCAACTCATTCATTTTCCTGGGCCCTTGAAAAATGGGGTAAGTTTCTCAGAATTGTAGCCACTGATGGTGGCCGGCAATTTCTACTGTATTTTAAGAACTCTCAGTTCAAGTATTATTATTCTTATTGGTTAATTATTCATTCCATCATTATTTTAATCAATTGTGCTAGTCCCGAGGGATGTAAAGGTGAATGAGACATTGTCCCATACCCTAATTCTCAGTCTGTACACTGTAGATTTTGGAACCGAAATGGACTTTGCCAATGGAGAAGCTGGGCAATGACTTCCATGTTATAACGAATCCTTTAAAATATCTGCTGGTACCCAGATTTACTTGAAATGATTGTCACTTATCAATGGGTTTTCTCTCCACTTATGATTAAGGGGTTCTTCTTAGGCCTTTACCGCCAGATCCTGGCTACACATCACTTGCACAGCTAACAAAGACCGGATATTTCCCGCCTGGGTAGAAGAAGCCTGGAAAAAGGGCAGTTTGTCCTTTCTCTGCTCCCTTGAGCACCCTTTGGAAAGGACCACGTGCTGTCTCTATCAGGGATAGCAGTGAGTCACCTACTCAGCAGCTGACATCAGGGCCACTTGATGAATCATTGAATTAGAAACATGCACAAAGGAAGATGCAGTCACTGTCTCCCACCACTTACTTGTCCCACCCCCAGGATCAAACCAGTGACCTCTGGATCTGGCCTAAATTCAACAAGCCCCTGGGAAGAAGTTGCCGGATGCTGTTCCCCAAACCCAGGTCTCCATGAGAGCCACACACAATGTTGCTTTCAAGTAATGCAGGCTTGTGTTTTCTGATGTGGGTAGGTTACTGGGAAAAAACCCTGAAGATAGCATCACCAGGGTCCTTGATTTGGTCCTTATCAGCAGATAATCCCCTGTGGTTGGATTAAAATGCCTCTGACTCCCTGGGGTGCCTGACTCACCCTAGCCAGCCCTCAGCTTCTTGGCCAGTGGCCTTCAACTCCATCCTCACCTCTTCCCATGACAATCAGTTACTCTTACTTTGTCCAAGCCCCCTGGCTGGGCCAGTGGGAGCAGAAGGGATGGGGAGGCAGGTGGAAGGACTGAGAAGTGCTAAAGCAGAGGAGGGAAGCCGGGCCATGTGAATGTGGGTGAGCTCCAGGGCCCCGATTGCTGTGGCCTGCCCTGGCTGTGGTCAGCTGTCATTTCCTCTTCGTGTATGACACTGTGGAACATATTAAAATTTCTCTGGGATGGTATGTTTGGAATTCCTCTGATGCCCCACCTCACCAACTTACCCGGACAATAAAAGCAAGGTTGTAAGCCTTTGAACAGCTGGCAGGCTATATATTTCCCCTCTTTCTTTCGCATAATCTAATTCAGAAAAGAATCCAGCTAGACTGGCAGTGCCATGTCTGGGTACTTGTTTCCTGCAAGTCCTTCCTCCACCACCTCCTCCCGCCCTCCCTGGAATCTTCCTGGGTGGCATGTGGCTTTTCTTTTCTTTTGCTCTCCACCACTCCCACCCCGCCCCCTTTTCCCTTCGCCTGAGCTCCTTCCATTGTGAGCTTGCTCTTTGCTCTGCCTGTTTTCCAGACAGCCTGGGTTCTGTTCCATCGGGGGACAACAGCCCATGAGGTCTCCCCATCTCCATAGTATTCCCAGGATGTCATTCTTGGCAGCAGCTCTGCCGGGCTGATAGGATTGGGGGGCTTTTTGGAGCCCCGAGCCTGAAGCCACTCGCAGAGAGAAGCAGCCACATGGCTCGGCTGCCCTTTAGGCTGCTGAGAGCAGGACTGGAGTGACCCGGGTTGGCAGGGACAAGCATACCATCACAGTGACCCGCACATCTCCAGCAAAGGGCTGGGGGTGGGAGTGCTATGGGAACGCCCGGATGCACTTCGGCCTACATTAAGAGAAATGTGGTTATTCTCTGTTTCAGGGGGAGAGACAAGTGACTTGAAACAAAGCTTCCTGGATCCTTGGGCCATGCCCTGCCCCCTTTTTCCTTCCCACATCCTTTCCTTCCCAAGGAGAAAGAAGGAGAGACAGGACTTTTAATTTCGCTAGCATGGCTTGAATGTCTTTATGAAACCGGTTTGGTGAAAGGGAGAGGGGAGAAATGGATCTTGCATTGAGCCGACTAAAAATGCATGGGGCTGGGGAGATGGGGAGGGATTTTTCTTTCTTTCTCTTAACAGCAGAACAACAGATTGGTTTATGAGTTGCAAATGGAAGGAACTGGACTTCTCAATTAGAAGTTCCCATTTAAGAACCTCATGTAACCCCCTCTGTGCAGCATCCTTAAAAGATGCTGCTAATGTCCTTGGGACCAAAAGGTATTAAAGAGCAGTTTACAATGCAAGCTTCCTATTCCTTTTCTTTTCCTGGGGGCTTTGGTAGTCTTTTCCGAATTAGCGAAAGTTCATTAAAAGACCCAAAAGGAAAAATTTAACACAGCTGAATTAAAATGAGTCTTTTTCCTGTTAGCTTGACAAGAAGAAAAAAAAGAAAGAAAAGAAAGAGAAAAAAGAACCAACTCCCCTCCTCTGCCACTTCTTGGGTTTTAATATGAATTATTCCATACAAGTCTCTAGACTAGAGGATCTATTTAAAGACGCCTGGCAGCATGAAGAGAGAGGGTAAAAATACAACCACTCTTTTGTCCATCAAAGGTTTTCTTTGGGAGGACATTAAGAGCATTCCTATTTTCCTGTCTGCCCCTGCCAGTGGCAACATTCCAGCTGGTAGTACCCACTCCTCACCAGTCAGATCAGCAACCTTGAACTTCTATGTTTGATCCTAGGAGAAAACAAAGGGTGGGGAATCCTTCCGAAACCCCCATGTGTGTGCAGCGGGGTGGGAGACGCTGGTACTGAAATGAGGGCTAGCTTGGCTGTGCAGGTTGCATGCTGCAAATTCACACACCCACACATTTGAGTTTTTGAGGAAGATTGTGCCGATGGCATTATTTCTGATGCCAGCTGCATCCGAAATCAGAAATTCACATCTGCAAAGCGTTTTTCTTGTGTGTCTGGCAATAGTTTGCTTGGTGCCATTTGTGCTTACTGTCCTCTTCATCAGAGGCTCTCAGAACTGATGGGTGAACGTATACTGCTAAGAGTCACACCCCCTAAACCCATTTCCAATAGTCAGAATGTAACACTCTGGATGGGGTTCACAGTCTGGAATAACTGCTTTGTTGTTAGAAAGAGTGCTGACTCAGAAAATTCAAAGAATGGGTAACTTCAGTTGGCAATATATCCCCAGTGCTTATAATCAGGAATTCCTCCAATGGGGGTCCATTTCACCCTCATGTCAAAATCTGCACAGGACCATTGACTAGTAGCTTTAAACTCGGTTGTATAAGATTCGCAGTAGATATATTTTTCTTTTTGTTTTTCTACAAAAGCTAAAAATTTTCGGACAGTTTTCTCTCTTCCAAGGCCTGGCTCAATCCCAACTTTTTCTTTTAAGCTGTGATCCAACCAATTGCAATAGCCTTTAAAAATGAAAGGGCAACAGGTTAATACATTCAAGAAGTTGATGAGCTGTCAGAGAATGCACAGGGGTGACCTTTCTGCAGTGCCACAAACCAACAATCGCCCTAAACATGGAGTCCCCTTCCATCTTCTATCGATAAGGAACAAAAATAGGGAGAGAGCAGGTCATGGGAGAAGTAACAAAAGAGAAGGGGAAAAGATTATTATTATTATTTTTTTTTTGAGGAAGATTAGCCCAGAGCTAACATCTGCTGCCAATCCTCCTCTTTTTGCTGAGGAAGACTGGCCCTGAACTAACATCCGTGCCCGTCTTCCTCTACTTTATATGTGGGACGCTTGCCACAGAATGGCTTGATAAGCGGTGCGTACGTCTGCACCCAGCATCAGAACTGGCAAACCGCGGGCCACCGAAGTTGAATGTGTGAACTTAACTGCTGCGCCACTGGGCCAGCCTTGGGGAAGGATTATTTTTGATGCTCAAACTCTGCCACTGCAGATTTTCAAATAGCACAATTTCAGAAAAGAGAACTTCCCTTAATTTCACTTACTCCCTCCCATAAAGAGGGGTTTGAACTCTGAAATTGCCTTCTTTACTTGACGTTAGGAAAGGAGGTCAACTTTTTAAGTGAAAAAAATATCCCCCATTCTCAACTCTAAGCCAAATGTAGGCACACACATAACTAAAATGGACGTGAAGAATCAAAGAAACCCAATTCTTAATCAAAGTTTAATTTTTCTTTAAAACACGAGGCAACATTTTAGAACTTGATACATTTCTGTGATTTTCCCCCAAATTACGGGAAATTATTTCTTTTCAGAATTTTTTCTTTTGTGGTTTCAAATCCAAGGGCAGAAGAATGGAATTGTTATAGGAAGATTGGCAATCAAAAGACGTAGCTGTAGTGTGGGTGGTTTAAGCCAAGCAAGATACAAGCAGAAAACCAACAGCCTGATAAGTTCAGAGTTATTAGCAATATAGGGAAACATTTTTGTGTGATTTTATTTTAACTTTGACATAGGCCTGCGTCCACAAGCGTTCCAGATTGCAACTGGGCTGAATTTAGTATTCAAATCCCACCATTGGGCAGAAAAGGCAAATTGAATGGGGAATGGAAAGACTGAGTTGCTCCTATTGTTTATGCCCCATTTCTAACTAAGGGCTCTACAGCTGTTAGGTGAGATCACTACCCACCATTCCAAAATGCTGTTGTAGATGAGGAGATTCAAATGCAGCTTTGGAAACACTTTGCTGGACACTTTGAAGAAAAGCCAACATACTCATTTGGCTCCAGGGTAAAGGGGAGCCTGTACCCTGAGATAACATTGGTCACCTCTCTTCTCCTAAGACCATACCACAGCCAGCAGTGCAGTGGCAGGGCCAGTGTCAAATTACATTAGCACCAGGGTCCCCAGAACACCTGACCACCTTTTCTTTGCCATAGGGAGAGTAGACATTCATGTGTTTTTGGAAGGAATGTGTCCCCTCGGTTGGGTTGGATATCTCAGAACTCTCGTGCTTTCTTTCCAAAGGGTCTTATACAAGGTGAGTGGTAGAGTGTGTCTCATTCTTCATGTGAGTGGGAGTGGGTGAAATGAAAGGAACCATCCGTTTCTGAAATTGTGCCATTTGAAATCATTGAAAGGGCAGTGGCAGATTTGGAATATCAAAAATAATCTTTCCTCCTTCTCTTCTGTCACTTTTTCTGTGGTTTCCTCTCTCCCTGTTTTTGTTCCCTGTTGGTGAAAAAGGATAGAAGGAGACTCCATGTTTAGGGCTATTGTTGATTTGTGGCACCGAAGAAAGGCCACCCCTAAGCATTTTCTGACAGCTCATCACTGTATCAGTCACAGCTTTTAGTGGGCTGGCTAGATTTACAGAAATCATCCAAATTCTCGGAGGAAAAGACTTCAACTGTATCGTGTTTCCTGATACATGGGTAATGAGACCTGGTCATTTCCAATTTATCCAAGATTTGTATTCTAAAAATCAGTTAGTTATGTCAACCTTTAAGAACTCAGAATGAGTCTTTCCATAGAAGTTATAGAAGCCTATAGAAACCCAGGACAAGATCCAAGAGCCACACCCAGCGGGCAACTCTTTTAGACCCAAGTCCCAGCCCAAGGCTTCAGGAATGTACCTCCCCTAACACAGAGGTTCTATACTTTATGAGGCAGAGTGCCTTGTCCTTGACCACTAGGACCTTATTCATTCTACATCTGCAGAGAAGACAACTCTTCTCACTAATCTTCTTCTATCCTGAACCAGAGCATCACAAATGGCCTCACTAGGGCATGAGGATCTGTGACTCAAGCTCAATTTAGAAATAAGGGTCATTCATGGGAAAAGTGCAGGAGGGTTGATAACCTATATCATCAGCCTATATCATCATCATCAAATGAAAGAAGTCTAATTCCAGCACGACTGATCACTATTAGCCTTTCTCCTTTCCCCGTTTGGTGGAGACTGGAAAGAAACACTACAAGTTTTAGGACAGCTTTAAGAGAAATAAGAACTGGTTAAATATCCTCACTAACTGCTTCCTGTTATTAACAACACATTATTAATTTATAAATCTTATTTAGTACATTGTAAGCACAGAATCAATTGTTTATTAAGGGGTATTTTTATTTCAGGCCACCAATGTGGCCTCATCAAGGGGAAAATTCTTACAGCTCAGCCTTCAGTTTTGGCTCAGACACCATGTTAGAACTTGTTTAGGCTTTTTTGCAATCATTAACTTCTTGAGTGAGGAAAGAACTCTTTCTGTAATATTGCCTTGGGGAATATGCAGCCCCAAAGCAGGTGCTGGCCTCTGAGAAGCTTGGGTAAAGTTAGAGAATGTTAGAAATGGAGAGAACCATAGAAGCATCTAGACCAATCTGTTCATTTTGTAAATGAGAAATCTGAGTCCAAGAGAAGGCAAGTGAGTTGCTCAAGATAGAACAACCAATGATGGGAAGGTAGGGCTCAGAGCTTGAGGTGCCCCAGATCAGCCTTCCTTCCATCAGAGCAGACAACAGTAGAATGGTCTTTAGGTTTTGGCATGTAGAGGAATAGTTAACCAATATTTCTGACAAATGAGTGCAAAACACTAGGACATGGGACACTAACAACATAGGCTAGAAATGGGTTTGGGAGGAAGAGATGAATGCTGTATGTGGGAGTTTGGATAACAATGAAAACTTCCTCTAGATTTCCTGCAAACCAGGATTTTAAGTTTCAGCCAGTCTCAAAGTCCAGTCCTCACATGCCAGTCTCTCCCTAGACAGTAAAACTATTCAATCCAAGGGCACACACACAGGTGGGGCCACTTGACAGTCAGCTCATCCCCAGAAATTACTTCTATTCCCAGTCCTTGTTTTTGGACCCCTATTTACCCCAAGATTATGATTTACTGCTTCGTTCATGGGCTATATTTCTTCTTCCTTTTTGCTTCTCTCATCTCTTTTCTTCCTCCATCATCGCCACTGCTGAGTTTGGCCATGGTTGGCTAGTAATGCAGGTTGGGAGAACGCAGAGTCTCAGCCCAGTTTGGAGGCTGTTGTTTAATCACAAGGACGTTGTCTTCTCTCTCCTAAGGTGGCACTAGGGGGGCAGACATTGCCTCACACACTCCCCCACCTCTGGCTGTAGAATAAACACCATGAGGTGACAGTGGCAGGAGCCACTCCCTTACCGCTGACCTTGCGGCTGCCCATCTTTGGAGATACCTGGGGCTGGCAGGCTGGAGGCCTGGCAGTGTTTGCAGTCAGAACCACTGCCTCTGGGTCAGCCCAGGCTTGGCTTCTTGGCTGCTACTGATGTGCTGCCAGATAGGAATAATATCAAACACCATTCATTGAGCTCACGGCATGCTTTATAAAATCCAACGTGCTGTTTACAGTTTATAAATTAAGTGCCTTGGGAAGAGGCATCTGACTTATTCTCCAAGGCATCTAGTTGACTAGATCCAATTGGAATTCTTTGAGTTCCTGGGAAGGGGCTACTTAGCACTTCACACTATCTGATTAGACCTAGAATTTCCTGCTTTTCTAATCCCAGTATGAAGTGTTATCTAGTGGCAAGCTTTCTTCTGCATTTAAGTCTTTGATTTTTTTTTATGTTGGCAATTCCTTTGAGAGAGGCTCTGTGCTCTGCCATCTTTACCTTAATCATGCCTGATATGATTGTTTTAAATTATAGTAAACATCAAATAATTCTGTTACACTGACGCCATTCCAAAGTCATTATATTTTATCTGCTTAACTTGATCTTCCTAGAAATGATGAAATGCATGTTGGATATGAGTTAGATGTTAAGGGAGTTTATTAATGTGTCCAAAAAATTTCCCAGGAAAACAGCAGGCCAAGACTCTTTGCTTGTGGATGCAGTGAGCTGAAAGAGGGAAGTAGAATAAGACATTTTTTTCCCCTGACTCTTAACTCTTATCTGCTAGAGCAAAAGGAGACACATAGTAGGTGCTCAGAGACTATGTGTTAAGTAAATATTTGTAGAAAGAAGGCACGGGAGGCAATACCTGCATATATTAGTACTGAAAACAGCCTGGGGGGAAGTCCGGATACTGAAGCAACACTCTCCCTTGCCTGGTAAGCAGGCCAAGAATAAGGCCATTCTTGGCATATGCCACTTGTCTTAGTCTGTTGCTGGAATAACTTGTGTGAAACCAGCACTTTACCCTCTGCCAGGCAGAAGGTCAGCCCAAGAGTGAGCTGATCTGTGGACACAACACCATCTCTCACCCAGGAGGCTGGGCCCACTGTAAGCTCTGCTATATTATTTCGCTGAGGATGACAGGTGGGGAAATCTGGGCACCAGTTGTTCTTTTCCACTGGTATCGTTTGGAGGGTAGCTCCAAAGTCGGGCACGCCGGCCTACGTGCCTCTCCTGCCGGCAGAGGCTCCACATTGGAGCTATTAGAACGTGGGCTCTGTACATCGGCCAAGTCCGTGTCTCAGACACTGTACCCGGAGCACGGAGCAGCCACAGGGCTACTAAGTTCAGCAGCAGAGTTGCTCTCTCATTCAATCCATCATTGGCTGGGCGGAGGTTATAAGTCCTGATAGGCAGCATTTGATTTTATGCTACATGGCTTTAAAAAATTAAAACAAATTGGAATTTTAATTTTGAGACAAATGACAGAAGCTCCTACAATACAGACATAGAACTTTTAGGCCGCCATAAAGTGAAGATCTCAAGTGATATAAATTTCCTTTATTCCTGATTTTCCTTTTTGTGAGCGCTTCCCTTGGCACTCTGCACATTCTCACCTATGCACACCCCAACCTACACAATGTTAAGACAACTCGACTCAACATCACTCTTTTCTTGAGCATTATGTTTATTTCTTCTTCAACACAACAGTATTGGTTCATTCAGTTCAAACACTTAAGGCAAAAATCCCAATGTTATGCAGCAAGAAACTTACCTTTCTGTTTTGAGGGTTCTGTGAGTTCTGCAGCATATTTACATTGTCTCTTGCATTCTTATTTAGGAATTTAAAACTGAACAAAAAGTATCATGCCTTGTGAGTGTGTTGAAAGGAAAAATCTGTTTCTTACTAGTGGTGAAGCAACAGTTCCTCTGTTATTCTTTTATACTTTGTCTTTAATCCTACTTCTGGGTTCAGTTTATTATCTTTAAAGAGAAAAATCAGATAAAGTTACATTTTGTGTGACATTACCTACCTATCAGTATAAACTTCATAATATTTGCTTGCAAAAGTGTTGTATTCACCTTTTGGGAAAAAGAAAAAAAAAAATTTAACTGTGCTTGCAATTCAAGATGTTGCTACTAGGTGGCAGTAGTGCACAAGAACGAAATAGTCCACCTGGAAGAATATTTGACTAAGAAAGGAGACTAGCGTGTCTTCATATGTTTATAAGAAATAAAAATATAATACTACTAAAATACTCAAATTGGCACAAACATTAAACATCCATTAACTTGATTACTATTTTTAAACCAAGCTTTTAAAAGAGAAAGTATTTTTAACAGAAATTTTGTGTAGGTAATACATTCACAAATTTAAAAATCTACAAATTAAAAAAGGTACACACTGAAAAGTTTTTCTCCCATTCCCATGTTACAATTCCTACAGGTAACTAATTGTATTTGTTTCTTGGTTATCCTTCCAGAGCTTCTCTATCTAAATACAAATATATATATTCTTATCAACCCCTGTTTTAACACAAATCAGTAAATAGAGTTTCTGCATCCTTCTTTATATGGTTGCATAGTATTCCATTGTATAAATATTGTATAATATATTTAACCAGTCCTCTACTGTTGAATATTTTCTGCTGTTTCTAATTTTATGCTATGACAACTAATGTTGTAGCGAATAACCATATGCTTGTGTGAATTCACATGTAGGATAATTCTCAGAAGTGGAGTTGCTAGATCTAAATTATATACATTTGCAATTTTAATAGGTATCACCAAATTGACCTCTATAAGATTTGTACCAATTTATACTGTACTGTCTCCAAAATGGCCCTGTTTTCCCCCAGCCTTGCCAACAGGGTGCATGATCAGATTTTGGAATTTGTAAATCTGATCGGTTGAACAAAGTATCTCGAAGTACTTCCATTTTTATTTCTCTTAAATGAGTGAGGGTACCCATCTTCTGTGGCTAAGTGTCCTTTATTTTTCCTTTTCTGTGGAGAAAATGCAAACGCCAACAAATACAACCACACATACACATATGCAGGGTTTGTTATGGATGTTGTTGCTTGTTTTTTACAATCATGCTATACATGTTTTTCTTTCATTTGCTTTGCTCATTTAACCATATCTCCTGGCCATGGCTCTGAGGAGAAGTTGCTGGCAGTGAGGAGGGAATGTCTGTTTTTCCCTTCATCCCTTTGCCATTAACTCCTGGGAGAAATATCTGTAGACTGGAGTGGTGAAAGGAGAAATCTAATAAATTCTCTTTCTGAGACTAATTAAGGCTTCAAAGAAACAGATAACCACTTGGGATAATTTAGTCATATCAAAACTCAAGAAGTGGTCAGTAATATTGCAGCCTCTGAACATGGAACCCAAGAAAGCTCCAGCTTTTTGAGCCGAAGTCTTGGTGAGTTTCAGTGAAATGTGCGTAGGAAATCCTATAATATGCAGCTGAAAAGAAAATTTAAAAATGTCTTCTGTATTCTTTGCTCATTTGGAGTGTTAGGCTCAGGTTTGATCAATTTTAGTGAGATGTTGCCATTAGCATGCACATAAAGGAAAGTGGTATAAAGTTGTATGAAAATATGGTCTCCTCAACTTTAGAATTCTCTTCTGCATATGGAGATGGCGGTAACTGAACCCATTAGTATCAAGTGCTGGCATTTTAGAGCAAGAGGGTCATGCACATGCCATCTCTTCCAGTTCCCCTGCTCTACAGATGAGGAAACGGGGGCTGGAACCGTTTAAATGACCTGTGCAAGGTCCTTCAGCTAAGTAATTATAGCGCTAGAGTCCAGGTGGGTCCCCTCATTACTAGTCCCTGCCCTTCCTGCAATTTATAGGACCTCCCTGAAACATACACGCTGAGGTTTTGCCATTGCAAGGGGTTCTCTGCTCTGAAACAGCCCTATGTCACACACTCTCTTCTGCTTGGGATCCCCTGCTCCACACTCACAGGACAGCTAATTGAGGCTAAGTGGGTCTGGGGACAGTCTATTACAGCAAAACTAATTGACTCATATGGAATCGAACTTCCAATCTTGGTCTTACCAATACTTTGCCCTGCTTATTCAGAATGCCCATGAGTAGGAAGTTAAAAAAGATGTTCTACTATGAACAAAATAATCAAACTTTTATCTGAAATACCTCTGAAAGCTTTTCTGAAGCTATAATTATCATGTTATTTTTGTTTTGGATGTAATGTCAGGTCCCTCCAGTTTTCCTAAATATTTGAAAATATTTTTGATACTCTCTGTCTTCTGGTGTGATAAAAAGCATCAGTGTTGGCCATACCTGTGTGTGTGCGGGGGCGGTTAGTGAGGTGATTTAGGGAGCTCTCTGGACCCCAGTCCTTTGTCTAAGAGTTATGTGATTAAAAGAGCAAAGCAAATTTCAGGAAAATTGGTATAGCGTGATCCCATTTTAATGGTAAGTCTCTGCTCCAACAACCACTTACTTTTTCAAATTATACCATGTGTTCAGGCTACAAAGGCTCTGCAGAAATGTGTGACTCTGTTGGTAAATACACATCTGTTGCCTTAACCACACTGGAGGCCAGTTAGCATAATGTGTATGTCAGATGCAGTTTGTCATTGATGCTGGGTGGCACGCGGCTTAAAACAAAAACAGGATGAGCCCAGAGAGCAGTAGTGGAAAACTAGGTGGGTGGGTGGGTATGGACTTGGAAATGGAAAATGTACTTCCTGTGGGGTATGACCTGTGTTCAGTAGTGCTGACCTGCCTCCTCTCTAGCCCTGTAAGCTGATGTTAACACCAAAGCTGACTGAGAAACTGAATAGGCCCTCCCACTCCCGCCAGCTAGGGATAAGGATGAGACCACCCAATTCAGTTATGCTGTGGCTAGAACCACATGTTTAATCTTTACCGTGGGTTCAAACTATTCTTGCTCCTAGAAACATGGACTCCAGCAATTAAAGTCAACATGTGCTTCCATTAAACCATTGTGTTTACCTCCAAATGGTTATAAATATGCAGCATAAGCTATGGGGGGCGGGGTGGAATGGATGACAGCTTATGCTAATGACACTCTAGAAACCAATATTGTCCACTCAAAATGACATGGAAAAATTCTACTCTATACCTCATGGGTTCTATTAGTGCTTCTGGGTAAATGTTTCTGGGGGAAATAATTTCTGTTTTCATTCCAGCTGTGCAGCAGATACTGTGATGATGGATTGCAAGTGCAAAGAGTAAAACGAAACTCAGGCATACAAAGGACAATGACAACCAGAAAGCTTCAGCAAGATCCTGCCCTTTCCTTGAAAGGAACTGGATCCTAGGAGGTGAAGGCATTTCCAATTTTTAGTCCTCTGCCTCCCTCTGCTGTTCCTCTTGAGAAGCTTTTCCTTACAACAATGAGAAATCATGTACTAGCTGCATCCTTTTCTATGCTCTCCCTGCTGGTGCTAATGGGAGATACAGACAGCAAAACGGACAGCTCATTCATGATGGACTCGGATCCTCGACGCTGCATGAGGCACCACTACGTGGATTCTATCAGTCACCCATTGTACAAGTGTAGCTCAAAGGTAAGACCAAGATCTCTGTGAGGGTAGCATTACCTCCAGAAACAGGAGAGAGGCCATATTCCTTTGTCAAGGGATGGAGAACTACGATCACAGCCCAAACCCGAGCTATATGGCTGACCCACAGGGCTTGTAGGAGAATCATGCTTTTAAGGTTTCCCACCATGCTTTGCACTTTTGTCAGCAAAGCTGCCTAATTGACCATGTGCACACCCAGCAGCTTCTCAGTTTTCAGGCTGCTCAAAATCAATAGGAAAGGCTAGAGGGTTCTCACAATAAAATTGTTGCTAAACACAAGGCAGGTGTGTTTCGTCACTGGCTGTGAAATTTATAAGCAGTAGAGTCCTTTTTCAAGAAACAAAAATGGAGTCTACAAGTTATTGTAACTCCTCCTACCTTCCCCAGCAATAGAGAGGAAGGGAATGCAGAAATGTGATTGGGTGATGAAACATACTTCTTGGGTGGCTCTTCGAAAAGTTTCCTGGAGAAATAGTTGGTCACTGGCCTTGTGATCCAAGCCTTTCTCCACTTGCCATGTTTATGTTAAAATGGTTTCAAAAGATAAACAGCAATTTGATAATTTATTATTTTTACATTGATTATCCAAATCATTCTTATCTGGAGTCGATTGTATGTTTTGTGCACAGGCAACCTATGCAATTGATGCTTCAGTGTTGAGACAAGGTGTATGAGGAAATACTATGCTTCGAGGGCCACCAAGACTGGCCAGCCACATGGATCACCCAGAAGGGAGGCACATAGTAGGGAAGAATGGACTCAGAATGAGAGTTCTCATGACTGTCACCGCCCCCAAACAGTCACACAAGTGAAATTTGCCCAGATTTGGTAAATAAGAATTTGTTTAGCCCAACCTCAGAGATTTTCACTTTTAGTCCTAAAACTAAAACCACTCAAATATTCTCATATTTTTAAAATTACCATATAGTTAGGAAGCTTTTGTAATATCAACCACTAGAATTAAGACCATATAAGTTAATCTCTCTATCCTCCTTTTAAAAAAATTATGACTTCTGTCTGCCTATAAAAATTTCCATAACTTCTCTGATTATGGCTCAATGATGATGGTTTGTTTTAGTTTGAGGGGGATCAGAATTTGAAATAAATCACTTTAAACGTTATATTAATAAGATCTATGACTGTGGGAAAAAATAGAGACTTTCCACTTAAGAAAAACCTTCTGGCTCTTATTTGTACTTGTAGAACTAAAAAAAAGGAGTAAATAGATAAATTTTGCAAGACTGCAATCCCGTCTTAGGAAAAAAAACTAAAACAAATTGAGAAAAAAGATGGGATGTGTTTTTACAACTGTGATTGTTTAGAAATTGTAGGTCTGAGTGAGGTTGACTGGAGCAATTATTAGCTTCTCCTCCCCTCCCACTACAGATAGCACTAGTATTTAGTGTTTCTCATTCCATAGATGATTTCTCCCTCTGTTAAATTTTCCTCCATAATCATGGTTCTTTAAAAAAAGAATTAGAATTATTTCAAAGAAAGTGTCAATGTGATGATAGGAAGGAACAGAGAAATAGAAGCATCTGTAAAAACTAAAAAACAATCTGGAAAGATTTGGTGAAATGAAGGAGGAGCGCCTTAGCAATTATCACGTTAGTTAAGGGAAGGTCAAAGAAGAGGTGTCATTAACTCGAACCCAACAAGCTCACAGTGCTTGGGTGTGAGTCCTAGAAATGGACTTTAGTCTACCTTTGTTTACCTCTGTTCCTTCCAGAATGCCATGGTAAATAGCTCCAAATTGTGATAATAGGAGAAATGTTTGTAATTTCATGGGAACAATCTGTTTTCAAACATCCCAAACTATCCCAAATATAGCAATAGTTTTATGTAAATGGTGCTTGTAATTGTAAACCTTTCTTCCTTGGCCATAAAATATGCCTGGCAGAATCTCAACTACCCAGACCTTTTCTGGATTAGATTTTCTCTGTGTACCCAGGAACAAAAAACGTTTTTCATTTTGAAATATTCTATAATTCTCGACTCTCACAGACTCAGGCTGGTCTTGTCTCTAATGGGTCTCATTTAACGAAATTGTTCATCTTCATTAGCCTGTGTCTAGAAAACAGGCAACGGGGGTTTTTACAAAGAAGAGTCTAAGGTAGATTTTTCCTCTTTGCAAAAATTTTCCCTCAACGTGATGTTCAACGGCCGTTATTTACTAGACACACGTCCACTGTTTGCCTGTCAATTGTTAATGCTTCCTGACTTACATTTCTCCAGTGTCTCGCCTCGGGAAGATAGATGAAGGGGAGAATGTGACCCAGGCTCAGGGAAGGGAGGGTGTAGGCTTGAACAGCTAATATATGTCGTGCACCTTATAATATATGGTCTAATCTTTGCCAACAAACCTGTGAAGGAAGGCATTATCATTTCCACTTTACCACTAAGGAAAACTGAAACCTAAAAGAAGTATTAAGTAGATTGCTTGACGTTATTTAGCCCGGGAATAGCGATGTCTGCGTCGGAGCATTCATCTTTCAACTCCTTGGGTCTTCATATTGGTGGGACACAAGTTAAATGTAGGAGTCACTATTTAGAAGTCCAGGCTCATCTTCTGATCTGCTGGAAATAACGATTTATACTCAGCAATCTTCCTAGAAAATAGAAATAGTGAAAGCTTTTCTGGGAGCCTTCGATGAGACCGTCTGTTCCCCTTGCCCATGAACTTGCAGCTGGTCAGCCCCAGGGCCTGTTGTCCATCTTCTAGCAATTCAGGAAAGGGCAGAGATGGATTGAGGCAGAAAAGACTGGCCGCAGTGATCCACCAAGGAGATCAGTGTGGCCACAGATTAGGATGCGCCTGGTAGCTTTCAGTGGTGACAACACCTAGAATTGAATACAAAAGATCCTGGGAATGGCAGGTTCATTGACAATCTTCCCTGCAATTTTGAATCAGTGAAGGCTGTAGAGCAAACAAGCAAAAGGTCAGTGATTAGTGAAAACGAGTCTGCCTGGAGAATCTTTAAGAGAACTGAGGCATCCCAGACTTTGAAGTGAGAGACCTGTTTTCAAATTCCAGCTCCATAGCTTGCCAAATGGGTGACTTTGGGGGAAGTCAAGTAATTCTTTAATGCTTCAATTTCTTCCAATGTAAAATGGAGCTAATGCTGTCTACCTGAAGGTGTGGGTTCGGGTACTGGTGATAATATTTGTAAAGCATTCAGCACAGTGTCCAGCATATAATAGACGTTAATAAATGATACTATGAGCTTGATGATGAAATTATAAACTGGACAGGTGTTTAGACTCATTTTTCTATTTTAGTCACTACTGAGCCCTCAATAACTGTTGGGATCTCCTACAGCCTTAAAGGATTAGGAAAGTGAACCTCAGTGCAGTTCTTGCTAAACACAGAAACCTGGCAGAGGTGGGGGGAGCGTGCAGAAGAGCAAAGTAAATGTAAGCCACTGTGCTGGGTGCTAAGAGGGGGGATAAAAGAGAAACAGATCCTGCAATCTGAACTTTCTTCCCAGGTGAGTGGAGGAAGGAGGGTTTGGAGGGAGGAAAGTTCTGGATTCAGGCCAGGGAGGGGTTTTCAGGAACCCAGGTTGGGAAAGCAAGCCGGTGGGGCAGGCCTGTGAAGTCCGAGTTGGGTGAGGAGTGGGAAATGGTGGCTCCAGGCCAGAGGCATGGAACCAGGGCATGTGGTTGTCTGAACTCTGAAGGGCCACAGGAGCGGCAGCAAAGAAGGAGGAGGAGAGTTCAGGGGACAAAGCCTGGGAAAATTCCCAGAGGAGAAGGGACCTGGCATGCCAAGGGCTGAGCCTTGGGGTTGAGAGGGAGCAGTTAGGATGCCCAAGCCATCTCCTAATGCTGCCCACGAAGCTCATAGTGTGGTAGGATAAATGAGGGGAGTCAGGAATATCAAGTTCATAACACAATTAACTACTGGAGAGATACGACTTGATTTTTAAAGGAATAAACTTATGCTTCATGCCTGCTATGTGCAGGCACTGTGGTAGGTACTGGAGGCACAAAAGTAGGAAAAGAAAGACAAAGTTTTGTCCCTCATAATGCTTACCAGTAAATGGGGGAGAGAGGGAAGGGAAGTGTTCTGCGTATAAAGATCTCTTGGTGTCAGTTTGAGTTGTGACCAGACTAAAGGGACCAGGTGCCAGTTGGAGTTTGTTGAGTCCCCATGCTCCCTGTCAAAGCTCCCCCCACCCCCACCCTGCTTCGTTCCCCTGCTTGCAGTTTTGTTGATGCTCTCAGCCCAGCACAGGCCCTTTGGAGGTTGACCTGAGTCCCTAGAGACGAGCTGAACAGTCATTTATTGAGGGTGTTGGCAAGGGCAGGAATGGGAGAGGCATGGGTGAATCTTGTTCCCGAGGAGAAAGGGGGTGCTTCAAGGGGTGCCATGGAATAAGAAGTGCACCGTGTTTACTGCTGAGAAAAAGGCAAAATCTGTTTCTCACTCATTTGGGGTAAAATAGCCAAAACCCTGTTCTATGGTGGCACAGGTCGGTCTTCATTCTGATGTTAATAGAGACATCTAGTCAGTCATAGCCTGAGCTAGGAATTCATGGGGGCTCCCCATGACAGGAGAGAAAAGTGGCTTTGGTGAATGGTGAGAGTCTTTCAACAAAAGGCGATGAAAACCATCTGTGTTTGGACTTTTTCTCACTCAGAAGATAGTTGTGTATTGCAGCAGAAGATATAACTGTCTAAGAAGTATGGTAGGTCACCAGAGAGAGCAGGGACCTGAGGTCTCTGGGTGCAATCCTTGGTCTGGACCCAGGAATCACAGCCGGCTACAGCCCTCACAATGTAGCCTGAATGCACCCTTGACCAACTTGAGCATCTTATGAAACATGAGGGCTTGACAAGCTGCCTGTCATGGCCTAACTGTACTGCGCAGTGGTTAGGAGAGAATGCTCAGGAATCAGGCTGCCTTGGTTCAGAATGCTGGCCCTCCATGATACAGCTATGTGACTTCAGGCTGGTAACGTACGATCTGCCTTTTAATTTCTTAATTTGTAAAATGAGGAGAGTTTACCTTTTGAAATGGTTAAGAACTAAGTTTCATGTGAAGAGCTTGGCACAGTGCCTGGAGCCTAGTAAACGTTTGATGCAAGTTATATATCATCATCATTACTGTTCTTTTATTATTACCCAAGGACCTTTCGTTACTCTTAGCCTCAGCACAGGGAAGCCAGATTAGAACATGAAGAAGACGGTCCTTGAGCAAACACTCTGAACCTGGCAGCTCTGTTCTTATTGGACAGAACTGGCTTTCACTGGAGCTGGGTGACTCCAAGGCTGGGAGGTTATAAGGGGCTGTTGGAGAAGTTTCCCAGCTTCCTGACATCAGGCCACTTGTTTGGGGAACATCAGATAGCAAAAGTTAAACTAGACCCAAAGCAGATAACATGTATCTGTCACCCACCTGAGCTGTGAGAAGTCAACAGAAGGTCATATGAGCAATAACCAACTGTTCAACCCAGTCTTCTAACAGTGAAGCTCCATGTGAGTTCTTTGTCAAAAGAAGTTCATTTCCTTATTTGATAATGAATCAAATGTGGATGTGGATGCTCTCTATTAAGAGCAGTTAAGTGCAGTGTAAAATGCAGAGGAGTCTTCCCACGTCAGTAAAACGCAGCTACATCACCCAGGCATGAGGAATGTTCATCGACCACAACTGGGGGCCAATGTGTTTTGACAGGTGAACTGATGTTTGAAGGTGTCAAAGGTTTATTGAACTGAAGGATGAATTGGTTAAGGAGTTAGAGAGTGTGCAGTACCATCCAATAAATTGCTTGTAATTCTTGGGAGTCCCCAAATCGTTGGGGGATGAAGCTGGGTGAGGGTCTCGACAGTGGAGGAGTTCTTATTTAGCACTGCCATGGTTCTCAGCAGATTCAGCTCTGCGTAAGCTTGGAGGTGATGATGATGTGTCCAGGAAGCCCATAGGAAAAAGGTCAGACTTGTGTGTCTCTGGTTATAATATGGATAGGGCTCCCAGAGGCAGGTCAAAGTAGATTAGAGAAGGGTGTGAGTTGGCTCATGCCTCAGGAAACCATCTTGATATCAAGAGGAGGGATATTGTGGTGGTTTAGGCCAGGGATTTGGTTTTAAACAGACCTGAATTTGATTCCAGCTCTGCCTTTTACCAGATACGTGAGTTTGGGCAAGTTACTTCAATGCTGTAAAGCCTCAGTCTACTCATCTGTAATAATAGTACAGATAATAATAGTACCTTTCACATGGGATTGTTATGACAATTAAATGTTGTAAGCAATCAACAAATGTTAGCTGCCATTATTATTATTAGCTAAATGATCACTGCCTAGTGATTCCCCTCGAGCAGAGCCTCTCAAACTTTAATGGGTTCAGAGCCCTGCTCCTCAAAGTGTGGTCATTAGCCCAGCAGTACTGACATCAACTAGAATCTTATGAGAAAGGTAGAATCCTTGGCTTCACCCCAGAATTACTCAATCAGAATCTGCATGTTAACAAGATCCCCAGCTGATTCGCATGCACGCTACAGTTTGAGAAGCTCTGGTCTGGAAGAGATCAGAAGCGATCATTGAATCTGAAACACAGGTGAGGCATGACAGAGACTAAAATGTGAAATATCAAGAATGAACCTGGAAAGCGGATGTTTATCCCTTCTGTTCCTTAATGATACACATTTATGGATTTTATCTTCCAAACCCCTGCTTTACCCCTCCAACACTGTACACAAAACAGAGCTAGATATTGATATAGTTTCCAGCTTTGAGATGGGATCTATATACTGGGAATCTCCGGGAGAGGGAATTTGCATATGTGTGTTGAGAATCAATAATTGTTTCATAGTCTCTTTGAGGAGAGGGCATTGAATTTGGCAGCGGAGAATAGTTGGGATTTCATCAAGCAGAGCTGGGAGGAAAGGGCATTCCCGAGAGGGAAAAGACGTGAGTGAAAACAAGAGACAGGGAAATTCAGGGCAGTTCCACTGACTCCTGAGTAATTACGGTTGATTGGAATAGGGAGCGGGTGATGAGAATGAGAAGAGTTGTAAGTTTGGAAAGATGTGAAATTCAGGTCATGGAGGCCCTTTACTCCTCAGGATTTTGGATTTTATTCTGAGGGCTAGGAGTAGCCACTGAAGGTATTTATTATACATGTCTGTCCGTTCTCCCTGCCCAGAAGATTCAGCTCCTGAGGAAGATGGGCCCATTGGAGATGGTCCCAGGTTCTTCAGTGCTGGAGTCCTTGTCCTTCAGAATGAGCTGAAGGTGGAGCTTGAGGCCTTGAAAATTTTTAGTGAAATCACTAACAGGTTAGTTCTTCTACACATGGTCCTACATCGCTCACAGGTCATTTTATAGATAGTGTAAAATATATAATTATAACTACAAAATATACATAATTGCCTGGTCATTCAAGGTCTACATTTGGTTCACTTGTATGTGTATCATTTGAGTATGATGCACCACCTTATCTTTGTCCTTCTGAATTAAGTCTGCTGGCACAGGTTTGCTGTATCCACCCAGGCTGAAACTGGATCTCTAAACACTCCATTTTGGGAGGGAACTCTTTGAATAACTGCTTAGTTTGTCTAATAGATGATCTGCACTAGAGATGAGCAAATTTAACACTACTCCAAGCCAGGTGTCACAGAGCCCTTCCTATGTACTGGCGGATGTGGGACAAGGGACTGGGGAAGACCTTGGACTCTCTGTCACAAGGGGGATGGGTGTCGACACCAGGGACTGGCTCATGGACTCCTGACCCATGGCATAATCTCTCAAAATCTATTTTACATCTTGTTTGTTTTGCCTGTCAATGTGAAGAACAGGCAGGATAGAAACAAAGCTTTAATAAAATCAAAACAGGCCACAGCTGCTATTTTCTCTCTGCCTCTGTGATCTTTCAGAAAATAAATTAGTTGGTCTAGTCCAACTTATTATTCACCAAGCCTTGTTAGTTGTTGCCTAGTATCTCATTCTCTTGTTGGTTGCTAAGGGATTGTTGGATTCATCCCAGAAATTTCTCAGATAATGATGTCAATAATCTATAATTACCCTTCCCTTCCTTTTGGGAAGATGGGCAGGCCATTTCCTTCTTTTAATCCTTAGGTACTTAATTCTGTCCTATAGGATGATGTCAGAGATAATAGCTGGTGAGTTTTTAATAATAACTGCTAATTCCTAAAATGTCATGAGGTAAATGTCAAACAGTTTCATACATATATATGTATTTATATCTTTTAATCTTTTATATTTGAATGGTTCTGCTTTTTATGTTACCGTTGTTGGTTCTGAAATTATAGGGCAAGTTTTTCTCTATTACTTAATATGAAATTCACCAAGCAGGGCCCTCCCACATAAACGTGGACCAATAATCTCGGATTGCCCCCACTCTCTGTGCCCCAATATATAAAAGGTTATATAGCTGAATGAATCAAGCTGCCCCACCCTACGTCATCCATGACTGCCGCTCCCAGGATAGCAGGATTTATGTATGGGACACATAAATGAGCCTCTGGTGTATCCCCTTAAACTATATACAAATTATTGAGTGTGTGCCCATTGTTCCAAGGATAGCTTTGGTAGTTTGCACTGGATTCTTAAAGGAGTCTGTTTACAAAACCCGGATTCAAAGCCACTATAAAGAACACACAGCCTCTGTTCCTCCAGCCCAAGCTTTATTATCATCTTAACCTACCTTTGGAAATGGAGATGGTCAGAGTGAGTGCTTCCTAATGTTTGCCCTAAATGACTCTGAAGATGCGATTGTGCAAATCTCAGACCCTTCAGTGCATAAGCCCAGAAGTGTGATTCCAGGGCCCCAAACATACCTTGTTTCCGCTCATTCTCTTATCTCAAGTTGTAGTGCCCAGAATATTTCCTCCTAAGTATCACTCAAGTTACCGTCTTTTTCTTCTTCAGAAACCATATTCCTTTTCTTTAGCAACTTTCTGCACATAACGAATTCCTTCTTCCTGTAGTCATTCTTTATTTACTCCCTAATTTCAATTTCGAATGGCTTTCTGCATTTCGAGACTGGTAGAATTGGCATTGGGCCAATGGTAGACTACCACCTATCAGGAGAAATTTCTTTTGTTCTTTGGTTTTCATTTGCACGTTGTGGTGGTGGGCCTCTTCCAGTGCTTCTAAACCCTCAGTGCACATCAGAATCACCTAAGGAGCTTTGAAAACCACAAAAGCCTGGGCTCTACCCCAAAACATTTTAATTCAATTGGTCTGAGATGGGGTCTGAGTGTTGACATCTTAAGAACAAGTTTGCCAGGTGATTCCAATGTGCAACCAGAGTTGAGAGCCACTGGTCTAATCCAGCAGGAATTGGCAAGGAGTGGTAGGGCCTTTTAAAGGATGCTGTGGGATCTTGGCTGAGGTTTTGGCTTCCCTGCAGGGTAACCACTTCTCTTCTCTCCCCAGATGGTGCTCCTGGCCAGGTGCGAGGGGCACTGCAGCCAGGCGTCACGCTCCGAGCCCTTGGTGTCCTTCAGCACTGTCCTCAAGCAGCCCTTTCGCTCCTCCTGTCACTGCTGCCGGCCCCAGACCTCCAAGCTGAAGGCGCTGCGGCTGCGCTGCTCAGGGGGCATGCGACTCACGGCCACCTACCGGTACATCCTCTCCTGTCACTGCGAGGAGTGCACCTCCTGAAGCCTGCTGTTGCGTGGATTCTAGATGGGACAACCTCCCCCGTCGCCGAGGCAGTTCAACCAGCCAGGGGAGGACTGGCAAGAAAAGAGTTAGGGCAAAAAAAGATGCATCAATTCCCATGGGATTCTGCATATTCTAGTAATAAAGACTCTACAGGCTTGTTGACAGAGAAATACTCTGGGAATTTGTTTTCCATTCCCGTCTCCTTTTCTTGGTACAATTTCTTTTGGTTCCTTTTCAGATTCAGGCATTTTCCCCCTTGGCACTGAATGCTGTTCACTTCCAACAATACAGCATTAGTGGGAAAATGGGCCCCCATGCAAGAGTGGGTCAGGCTGTCACTGTTTGGTGCAGATTAGGGAAGCATTCACTTTGGAAAACAGGAAAGCCCAACTCTTTCCCGGACATCGTCTTTTTTTTTTTAATCTTGTCATTTGGTCTAAGGTTGCCATTGCTGCTAAAGGCCACCAATTTCAAATTCCAAGCACCAACTATATGGGTATGTTTAGCCAGGTTCACTCACAGCCAGCTAACCTACATTAAAATAACTAACAAACGGATTCTCTTATGTGATGCTGGAACTTCTGATAGCCGTAATTATTATTCAGAAATGTCTTTTGAGAAGTAAAGGTGGCATAAAGAATTTGTCACCTGAAGGCTCTCTCAGATAAATTATGGTAAAATTCTGTAAGGCAGTAGACTTTTAAAGACCTGCACAAATACGGATCCTGCACTGACGTTGAAAAAGGCATATACATACTAGTGGCATGGAGAATGCACTCTACTCATGCATGCAAATTAGACAACCAAATATGACTCTATTTGTGGGTGTGCTATAGCTTTAGCCATGTCGCAGGCATCATTCTCTAACATTCATTCGTCCATGTGAAGCTTGCTGCCAAAATGGTGGCCTGGCTCATCTTCTGAACATTTGGTTCAAATGTATTTTGGTCCTTGAGGCTCAAAATTGGAGTTATTCCCATGTTTTGAAATAAAAAGAGTATCTTCAAAATTTTGACTAAGTATTATTTTTTCCTACTCAATATCCTAGCATGATGCATCTCCTGTGGTGTGTGTGTGTGTGTGTGTGGAAGGGGTCCAGAAATCGAGGGAAATAATGTTCTGGAATTCATGGGGGGCATTTTTGAAATCAATGTATTAGGGTGGTGGGGGCTTATGAAATTCTGCTTTTAGCCCCAGAATTTAGATTATTGAATGAACACAAAGTCTGATGCATTCTGGCGTTCTTAGGTGCTATGGAATGAAATACAGAAGTCACCTCCTTTTCAATCTCTCCACTTTTCTCAGAAGAGAATAAGTATCCATGAATTGGGTCTGAAGAACCAGAAGAAGGACAAATAGTTCACAAACAATGGTTTCTGTGCCATTGACTGTCCAGTGCTCCAGGCCCTATGATACTCCTCAGCATTATGAGGATACTCATGGTGCTAGCATAGTACTATGTCCACTTTAGGCATCTCAATACTAACCCAGACTGGCCCAGTTTCCAGGGCAACCTTGACACCATGCTGTGTTGGTTCACCAGAGATGATGGCACACCCCACTGTTAGTACAGCCAACCTGTGAATTACTTTTCCTGTAGAGATGATAGTTTTGTACAGTATTTGGCATAGCTTTCACACATTTTTTAGAAAGCCAGCAGGGTTAAATTTTTATTTGTGGCTTTCGAACAGAATGAAACTAATGTTATGAAACCTTGACCTTGATCTTAACCTTCATGGTGGCAGAGCCAGCCAGTCCGCTAAACTGGAGGTTCTTGCCATTCTGAAGGCATACGTGAAATAGTAATTTGGACTATTACATGAAGAGAAATTTTGTCATTAAAAAATTAAATTTAATACCTAAGTTAAATGGTTATAATTCTTAACTGATAATAAAAGTATTAACTGCTGGTCACATTTATAGCTATTCTTTCACGTCACTAATCAAAAAGTGGAAATAGTACTTCTAGCCTTAAAATATCTCTTCTTGGCTTTGAAAACTCAATTTGATTTGAGAGTCATATGGCCCAAACGCCAGACTTTATTTCCTTACTACCGATTTGGGCCTGGAGGGGGACAGTTACATGACTTATATTTTCCAAATTCTCTGGAAGCCACAGAAAATATTCCCTTCAAATCCCGTGACATGGTCTAATGTCAAAGCTTCCCCCACGAGCAGAATATGCTTGGAACATTAAGAATCATGGAACAGTGGCCTTGGGAGGGCCACTAAAAACCATCCATCCTCCTCTCTTCCTAAATAAATGAGCAAATGGAGGCCTGCAGAAACCCAGGAACTTGCCCAAAGTCACACACTTAGTCTTGCATTTGGAACTAGAAGCCAGGCTTCCTGCTCTCCACAGCCATGGGTGCTTCTCTTCCCCCCACCAGTGAAAGGAGCCTCACTCTTTTCAGCATCTTGGATGCTGAATATGGTGAATGGGCTGGAAAAGAGTGCAGCAAGACAGCGTAAAGTTTAATGGGGCATACCAGGGCTGAGAAAGAGGGAAAAGAGTTATATTTTCCCCAAAGACCTAAAAATAGCCCTGGGAACTGAGAGAATTTAGACATTATTGGATATTATGTTACTATGGAATTTGTATAATATCTTTAAAAATTAAACATTTTTAGCCTTATGCTAATGTTTGCCCTTAAGGATTGAGAAAGAACCAAATGAAAACATTGACCAGTTAAAAACATTACTCCTAGAATGCCTAAGGAATGTTCACCCGTTTTCCCCACTTGCTATGCATGAATAAAGGGAAATTAAAATATGTTATTTTAGTAGGCTTACATCTTAAAAATCTATGTGATAATCCACAATGGTGAAAGGTAAGCCTTTTGTAAACTGATCTTACCCTCATCATTTATAAGGATTTTAATAATAATGAGTTAATACTGCAGTGGAAGATAGGTTTACAGACAGAATTGATTTTCTTAAGATTTCAGTTTCCCAGACCAATCTCTTAAGTCTTATTCATGTAACCTCCTGAACTTTCCCCAGAAGCTTAGAATGAAGAACAAATCAACTCTTCTTGGTCCTGAGGAAAGAACAGTTGGTTTTCCTCTAAACTCAAGTTTTTGCTAATCCATTCAACATGTTGTTTTGTATTAGGTAGAATGGGCTGCATACGCATTATGACTGGGGAACTGTTTGAGTAAGTTGATTTCTTCCTTTGACCTTGGAGGTATTAAGGCACAGATTTGCTTTTGATCACTTCTTCAGGCCACGTTGAAATATACACACTTGAGCAAGAGAGCTGCCCAAGATGAAACATCAAATGCGTGGGGCCAGGGTGTTAGGAAAGCTTTGATTTGAAAGGGACGCCATATGCTACTGATGCTGCTGTCCTCATGACCTCAGGGTGCAGCCACATCGTGGTGGACAGACATGCCCATTCCCTTCAGGAGCTAAAACAGTGGAGAGGCTTGGATCTGGGAAGAGAGATTCTGCCCATAGCTGTGTCATTACATCCCAGGGGGAAGCGCTTTGCTTAGTAATGCCTATTTCAATGCACAAACCGGTACCTAGCAACTACTTGCTGAAGGACAATATTTCGTGAGAAAACAACATCACATGCCAACAAACCAACGTTTTCCTATAAGTCTTCACTATATTAATGAAATGTTTTGGTCTACTCTACCATAAATCTATGAGAGTATAGACAATTTCTTTAATTCGATTATGAATGTAATTCCAAATTTCTCATTGATTAAAGTCATTTTGTGCCCTCAAATATTAATGCCATCTTCTCATGTGGTAGACAGAGCATTTAAAATTTGGTGACTACGGTGAACATGGACCCGCACCAAGGGAGGATTTGTTGCCTCTGCTGTCAATCCTTTCATGGACTGCCTCAGCTACAGAGTCACCTTGCTCAAGGGCATGCTCTTCCAGGGTGGCTCATATCCAGTGGCTGACGGAGGTGCGGTAATAACAGCCTGGCTATCTTGGCCTGATAAAAGACAACTCTAGTGGACAATCCTCTCTCCAGAGCTGTCCACCAGGTTGGCTGAGGCATGCCAGCTCTACTTCTCTTTCTGCCCAAGCTTGCTTCCCCCCTTGCCTTCCCCACGTGCTGATCCCTAATAAATACCCTGCCACACAAGCTCCATCTCAGTGTCTGATTCTTGGGAACCACAAAAGCCTGCAACAACGCCTTTTACATATTTTATTGGCCTGTAAAAGGAAACAAGTCTATCTAAGTCATCTACTCTTATTATGTGGCCCATAATATTTAGGGTTCAAATCAATGTTTCTGCTTCCTTTAAATGCATAGTTTAAACATATGTACCAGCACCTACTATGTGTCAGCTAGAATGCTAAATGCTGGAGATATTGAATTGAAAAAGTCATAGCCTGGCTTTTAATATGTGCACAGTTTAGAGAGGGTGAGAGATGACTATAATAAGTGTACTGATGACATATGTAGATAATCCACAAAGCAGATGATCTTGTGTGCTTAGTTTTAAAGCGGCTATTTTAAAGTAAAGGGATATGACTTTTAATGATAACATTAGCATTTGTAAAGCACTTGCACAGATAGTATCTCATTTAGTTTTCAAAATATCCTTATGAGGTAAGTTAATTATTACAAAAATCTCATGGATAAGAAACCAGAGGTTGTCTTCTGACCTCAAAGTCTGTGCTTTCTTTGCTGTTCCCAAACACTTTCTTTTTTTTTTTCTAAAGCTTGTGGACAGAAGGAAAGGACCACCAAACCATTTTGTGTTGGTATCTGTCAGTTCTCATTAGCAAACTGTGATCCCAGAATGTGAGGAGCTTGTTGACACAAAGCCCACAGGACCTCGATCCAATAGAACTTAAGAGAATATACTATTCTAATATAAACTTCTGGAGAAAATAAATACATTCCAAATTTTATATGAAACCAAAGCTGTGCTTATGAATTCAAAACCTTATCACATTTGGCTGTAATCTTTTGAATAGCTTCTATGCCCTAGTGTTATACGTACATGTTAACTTAAATGCTTTCTTTTAAAATTGTCAAGAGTTGGCCATGACTCCCTAGGAGCAGTTTGTTTTGTACGGCATGTTGTCATGTCATTGCTGCCATCATCATTGTCATCTCATCATCATCATTGGTAACCTTGATTAATAGCATATAATGAAGCAAATGTTGTGCTTAGGATTTTCTCTGCTTTATCTCACTTAATCCTCTCAACAGACCTTGAGGTTAATATTACCTCCGCTTTACAGATAGTTTGAATAAGTGCTTATGGTTTCTAATCATTCAGACTCTCTTTTTGGTATCCCGGTATCTTCATTATCTTCAAAAAGATCACCAAAACTAGTATTGCTATCATCATCACAAAATGTATATCAAATATCTGTACTTGCATATGTGCTATGGAAATAAATTTAAAGAGGTAAGCTCTCTCCTTGTAAGAGCTGACATTCTAAACCCTGCTTTTGGTTTTAAACAACTAATCTCATGACAATGTGTTCTCTTCAGCTTTGTTCTACACCAGCAGTGTGTTTTTTCCGTAATCCTAACATCCAATTATTGCCTCTTTCTCATTAGGACAGTGTCCTCTTTCTCTTATTTGATTCCACAGCTTCGTTTTCGGTTCATGATTTTTCAGGTAGCTGTTGTTGGAAGAAGCCTTGAGAAACCATATTACTAACAGAATCATTCGTCTGAAAAGAGACATGGAAAACATGTCGTCCAACTCTCGTTTTATAGAAGTTTTTTATCCTACGTCTCCCAACTTTTCAACCCCTGCTCATGCCATTGGCCAATGCTACGTTCTTGATTCTTCTTGCGTGACAGTTTCCCATGAACGATGCAACAGGATTCTTTACTAGTGTTGTTGAAACCAACATTCTAAGATTTTCTTTGACTGCCCACTTTGCCTACTAATTCATAGTGCTCAGCCCATGTATCCTTATATGTTGAGAGCATGAACTCTGGGGCCAGACTCCCTGAGCTCACATCCCTGCTCTGCTGTTTATTAGCCATGTGAGTTTCAGGTAAGTTATTTGGCCTTTCTGTGCCTTGGATTCCACATCTGTAACACAGGATGAGTCTATGTATAGACCTCATGGTACTATTATGAGGATTAAATGAGTTAATCCATGATGTATAGAAACCTAGAACCATGCCTGGCACTGAGTAGTACTCATGAATATTAGCTCTATTTGTATTATGCATTCAGAGTTCGAACAAATCGTAACTTCTCAAACATAGCTTTGGCTAAGGTGAACGTTATTCTCATCCATATTTTTTCCCAGCAAAAATTATGCATTCTTAAGATTTCTTGCTACATTACTATGCAATAAAAGTTTCCACTTTTAAGGTTATAGTACTAAATTGGTAAAAATAAATCAGAGATGGTTGCTAATTTATAGCTTAACTTTTAGCTTGTGTATTTTGGCTTAAAATTACATTCATGCTAGTGGCAGAAGACACCTATTGATCATTTTATTTGCCCTCCTATATGCCTGAATAAAGCTTAGATGGAGACAATTAAAGCAATGAAATGTGCAAGTTTCTCAACACTTTTTCTGGGAAATTAATTGACTGTAAAACAATGTACAGCCTTCTCTTCCTCCCATCACCCAATTATTCTCAGAAACACTATCTTCTCTCCTCCTGTGCACACCTCCTGCTCCTTTAACAATTCCTCTTACAGGTGTGAGTTAACCAGCCTATTCTGAAGTAGGTTCTGGGTTGTGGCCTGCTGAAAGAACCTTATAAAGGCACACTTTTGGTTAAATTTAAATTTAAGAACATCAGAGAGTCAGGGACTATATGGTCCACTCCAGGGAAGGGAAGATTATAGTAAATAGTACGAGATAACACATACAAATAATTTATTCCTTACATTAATTTCTGCTTTTCTAGAACAGTACAAGTATTGATTAGCACAATTTATACATTTTTCCAAAATAGCACAATTATTACTTAGTTTAATACATCTGAATCATTTATCTCTTACATTAATTCCTATTTTTCCAAAACAGCAGTCATTTATCCAGAGCCAGAAACCTTTGTAGCAAGTCTTGGATTTGAACAAAGGGTAGAATATCAAATTAAAATGGAAAAACTACAATTCTATATTACCTAAGTCCATGCTGCCTAATAGAAATGTAATGTGAGCCACATAAATCATTTTAAACTTCATAGTAGCCATATTAAAAAAAGAAAAAGAGACAGGTAAAATTAATTTTAGCAACATATTTTACTTAATCCAATATATCCTGAATATTATCATTTCAACGTGTAATCAATAAGAAAAGTTATTAATGAGATATTTTACATCCTTTTTGTCATACCAAATCTTAGAAATATGGGGTTTATTTTACACTCACAATGCATATCAATTTGAACTATATATTATTTTTGAGATTTCATGGGCGTACTGAAATCCCTGAGCAAAAAGGGCATATATGGTGGACAAGTCTAAGAACAAGAGCAAAGAGCTTGAGCCTGCAAATTATGGATAAGCCTGCTTAGAACCTGCAAGCAAGAGTTGCTTAGATATTTCAGAGACTCTTGTCAATGTGACTTTGCCCAATAATTTGCTAGGAGTCAGGAAACCCCAGTGCACTCCTGGCTTCACCACTAACCGGCTGTGTGATCCAGTGTGTCACTTATGCTTTCTGCTACTCAGTCTTTTAGACCACATTATGAAGATCTCTTCCCATATCCCGGATATTCTTTCTATACACACACACACAGGCACACACACAGATACTCACACCCCTGCTCTAACACTTACCTATTCTTATGGTAAAGGAGCTTTTTAAAAATCTATTTCTTCTGTCTTTTCACCACTAAGAAATCTAATATTTTTACTTATTGGGTTTCTCCATTTTTCCTTTTCTTCTTTTCAAGAGATGTGCATGGGTGATGGTTTATATAAGTGACTAAAAATGGAAGTAAGCTCATTAAAATATTGCTTTCACCAGTCTCGGAACATAGTGAATTGCTGAATTTATCGTTCATTTTGAGAATTCAAAAAAAATTTAAAGATGGTGGTATCTTTTATGAAAAATGTTACATTTTTCCTTTTCTTTTCCTCCAAGCTCCCTCTTCCTCTCTTCTCCTCTAACAAAGGCATCGAGCAGCAGATGGTTGGCAAAGGATAGGGGTGGTTCAGTGGTGGGTGGGTGGGTCAGCCATCGCTTTGCTTTGGTGCATTGAGTTCCTGGATATATGCCAGGGATATTTGAAGGAAAAAGAGAGTGGTACAAGCTTTTAGGCAGAGTGTTCATTCATAATTAAGTTGCTTAGTTGCAGGGCCATCAAAGGAAAACTTCAAATACTCTGACAGCAAAGCCACCTGTGCTAAAAGCAGAAGCAGGATCATGCAGGGGAAAGGCAGGGCTGATGGCAGATACTCAGGAAGCACTGAGCAGAGAGGATATTTTGAAAGACAAAAGCAGGAGCCTGGGCTGTGTGTCAGAGGAACCAGGCAAGCATTTGCTAGGTCTGAGACTCAGAATCTATCACCTTGGCCTGGGCTGATGGCACAAGAATCTTAAGCCTTTCTTTGTGCACTGTGTTGCCTCAAACAGGAGAGTGTGATTTTAGAACAATAAGCCAAAGACATCACTCATGGAATATTTACTCTGCATTGAGTATGATGCTAGACACAATGAGTACAATATCTAATTTAATCCTCTCAACAACTTTGTTGTTAGCTGCACTTTACAGACAAGGAAACCAAAGCTCAGCGAGGTTGAATGATCTGCCCTGAGTCTCACTACCAGTAAGGGGCAGAGGCAAATTGACCACAGGTTTCTCTGTCTGCTAAGCTTAAGATTCTTTTTCTTTTTGCTTCGTCCACCCTCCGTCCCTGCATCCACCTTGGTTTGACCCTCAGACAAGACACATTCCCACCAGACGACTGCATCAAACGGTCAGGATCAAAGGTCAATCTGTTCTTAAAACCTCTTACCACTTGAGTCTTTTTAAGACCAGCCCCTCTTTCTAAAATGTCTTTGGGAGCCTCTAGGGAGTCTGGAGACTCCAGATAACCACAGGGGCCCTATGACTTCCTAAGGAAACTTTAAGTCAGACTTTCCTTGGCCTTGAATCCAAAGGATTTAGGTAAAGCTCAGTTAGGCTTAAGACTCCATAAAAGAAACCTGCCTGAGTCATTTTATTTTGCTCCCTGAGATGATATGAAGTAGACATATGGGACCAGGCTGTCTACATCGCCTTGTCAGAACCCAGGGACACACTGACGGTAGAACAGGAGAGGCCCCTAGAGATAATCTAGTCAAATGGCCTTGTTCTATGCATGAGAGGCCCGGAGAAGTTAAGGTGACAAATGTAGCAAACAGCAAAGCAGAACTGGAGTCCTCATCTCTCCCGCCAAGGCTAATGGCTATTGGATGACAGCCCCATCCTTCCCCTCCCTCCCAAACTCCTTTCTCCCTGCACTGATGGCCAAGTTGAGACTAGGCCTGGCAGAGTGAATTTCCTGAGCTAAGGCATGACAGGTAGCTACATGAGAAAACAAGCCAACACAGCTTCTGATACACATGGCTTACTCCTTCAAACAGGCAAGCACTACAGATGACATGCACCTCTCCAGGAATATAATGGTCACAGACACATAGCATGCCATAGTGGCCTACTGCTTCCTTCCAGGTAGGCAAAAGTTTTCACGGTGTCAGGCCCCCAAAGAATAATATCATAGTAAAGAGTATTTTGAGGAACATTCGCATTGAGAAGACATTTGGTATGTAGCCTTTAGATGGTGCTAATGTTCTACTGGAACACAGAGTCTGCAAGAACTGTTTATGCTCAGAATCAAGGAGGTGGAAGAGACCTCAAGAAGCTAGCTATATTTCATGCCTCTTGTGCCAGGCCCTTGGAACACACTCACAAACATGTTTGGATAAAAATACATTTCCTGGGCTTGCGTTGCCACAGCAAGGTTTTGGTAGTGCTAAATGTACCAGACTACTCTAGGCAGGTCTCATGCACTCCATGCATGCCATCAGTCAATACTTTAAATGTGAATACACATCCTCAGAATTCAGATTCATCTTATGTCTTTGTGCTTTGACTAGAGTTTATGGTGATCTTGGTTCATAATGTCCGATTGTGTTGCCAGATTGTGTGATGGAGCCATTCATTTTGTGAGACAGTTTTCTTCAGGAAAGCCTCATTCATTCACTTAAGAAAGAACTGGTGAAACCTAGCACCATTCATTTTTTTGTGGCTCTGAAAAGAAGGGTGGGGAAAGACACATCACACCATAGCAACCTTTCTACAGCAAGCTTTTATGTCTCATTTCTTCTCTTTTCCACACATTGTAAGTTCCTGAGGCTCCAATTGTCTCATAGTCCTGCCAAAAGAGACAATGCTTTGCTATCTAGTTTTTCTTTGCCAATGCAGCGGGTGACAGGCTGTGTCACAGTTGCATTGTGAAGCCTTGGACATTGTTGAAGTTTTTTACACAGGGAAGAAAATAGCTCCTTGTCCATTCACATGGACAGCTCTGCACGTGTGGGAGCTCACAGAGACTCCCAAAGTAGAATGTCACCCTTAGTATATATACGTGGTCCTGGTGAGTATGTGTGTTTGTGTGTACGCATGTGTATGTGTGTTTGCATGTGTGTGTTTGTATGTGCCCTGAGTAGAGGAGAAAGAAGGACTGGGGAGCAGGGAGGGGTGAAGGTCAGGAGGGAGGCAATGATCCCATCCAGATCATCTGGAGTGAAAAATTTGGGGAGAGTCATGATACCATCATTCCAATGTCTGAAATTCTATTATAGTGGGAAAAAATCAATTTGTCCAGAAAGATCTAGGAACAAGCAGTATTAGGTCCAAAAGGATGGAAATCTTTGGGAGATAGATTTCAATTTCAGCAACAACTTTTGTTTTTAGTTTTTTAAAATTAAAAAAAGAATTCTAACTTACATAAGAGTTGCAAGAAAAGTGCAAAGAATGCCCACATACTGTTTATCTAGATCCCTCAATTGTTAATATTTTGCCACATTTGTTTTTTGTCTCTCTCATATATGTATTTATATTTTTTTGAATTATTTGAGAGTAATGGCATTATAATATCCCTATATTACTAAATATTTTATCATGCATTTTAAGAATAAGGACATTCTCTTACATAACCAGAGTAAAATTATACACTCCATGCTCAAATTTCAACAATTGTCCCAATAATGTCCTTTATAACAATATGTTTTTCCTCTGATCTAGGATCCACTAGGATATGTTACTGGTGATGAACTTTTTAAAATTTAGGATTTTCAGAAACAAAATGGGCTGTATCAAATATGAAATTTCAAATATTGACTTTAGCAAGTATATCATATGGCACTTACCAGCTTGGGGTGTGTGGCAGAATAAATGACCTATTTAAATAAATAACCCTAAATAACCCAAAACCTTTATGGTTGAGGCTTTTAGGGTCCCGTGTACGAAATTTGCCTGTCCCAAAGTTATGAAAATATCCTCTTATGTCTTCTTCTGGAAGCTTTATAATTCTAGGTTTTACATTTAGGTTTATACTACATCCCAAATAAATATTTTTGTGAATGGAGTGAAGTAGGGGTCAAGGTTCTCTCTTTTTTTTCTATACCGTTGTTCCAGTTCCATTTCTTTAGAGCATTCAGGCCCTGCTAATCATCACGTATGTTTCATAGATGAAGAGATTTGGCCAAAAGTTTGCACGAGACGTAGAGCTGGGCAGAGGGCATTGCACTGGGAGGGTGTGATCATATGAGGAGCAGAGGGATAGCATTCCTTTACCTTGAATGTCAGTGGTTGGGGATTAGTCCTGGGCGTCTGAGGTGTCACTTGTGGTCTTCGTGCTGAATTTCAGAAGACAGCAACTTGCTTATTGCTTCAGAAAACATCTATCAGTGGGCTGGCCAAATGGTAAGTTACCATTAGAGGGAAGTTGTTCCTGCCCAACCACCCCTGAGGGTCCAGTAGTGCCCCAAAGCAATAAATACATAGATGGCGATTCTCACGTGGATTTTACTTGCAAAGCACAGAACACTGTACGAGTTCATTTCAGAAGAAGAGATATTAAAACTGAGACTGGAAGGACGGGCAGGAGAGAATCAGGTGGAGAGAGGGTTAAGACGGCACCAGCACGTGTAGGGGGTGGGGAGTTGGCAGACAGAAAGAGACTGGGTGTGGGAAGTAAGGCAGAATGTGGAGGAGCATGGAGATGACATGGAAAGGCAGGCAGGGGCTGACTTGCCTCTCCAGGTCCTTTGTCTTGTGCTAGATATTTTATTTTATTTTATTTTATTTTTTTATTTAGTGAGAAAGATTGGCTCTGAGCTAATAGCCATTGCCAATCTCCCTCTTTTTGCTTGAGGAAGATTGTCGCTGAGCTAACATCAGTGCCAATCTTCCTCTATTTTGTACATGGGATGCCACCACCGCATGGCTTGATGAGCGGTGCATATGTGCACGCCCAGGATCCAAACCTGTGAACTCCAGGTGGCTGAAGTGGAACACGTGAACTTCGCCACTACACTACCAGGCCAGACCCTTGTGCCAGATATTTTAGACTTAATTTTAGGGGAATTGTGAAGCCTTTGAAAAGTTTTCAGCGTTAGTGACTTTTCTGTCCGAAGAACTTTTGTACACAGAAAAATATTCTTATAGTTTCTTGTGTCTTACTATTCAATTTATGAAAATAATAAATATAAAAACATATTTTTCAAGCTTTTAGGCTCAACTTATAAGTTATATTTATAATAGTTATAATCTTAGTGATTTTTGTATAACAAAAAGAGCAATCACTTTAATTGGTTATTTGATTAAGGTGCACTTATTTCATAGATTTGACAGATCAAATTCTTGTAAATATTTAACATCAGTTCCACCTTTAATTAATTGAATTACCTTAGATATTTCAAACTACATTTACAAATTTAATGTATTTGATTCTCTCACATTTACAAAGGCAGACCCACAAACCTAACATGAAACACCTTCCTAAAATTTAGTATATCAAATTCTCTTAAGCATTTCAGAGATCTTAAGAAAAGAGAAGCCTGCTTGGAGCAGCACATGCCTTCAACACTTGTCCAAACACAGTGTACCCAAAGTGTTCTTGTTTTTAATACCTTCCTTTTGTTATCTGGTTAAGCAAGGGGAGGACATGTACTTGTTCAGTTTAGCTGAGGTTTCTCAGTCAGAAATTCTGGGCTGTGAAAGTCTGACCAGAAGTCTCGCAGGCCCTATGTTTTACAATGTACCTGGGAATTGTTTTACTCAGATATGGTATGACATGCAGATGTGGAAAAGACCATCATGAAAGAAGAAGTTTTTACTCACAGATCCTTAAAATCAGGAGGCACTCTGTACCATGCAGAGCCACATGGGGAAGCACCAGAGTCAGTCAGGAGGCAGAAGGAGTGAGAGAAAAACGTGGGCAAGAGCTTTTATTGGGGTTTTGGTGGAAAGGAATGGGTGAGGCAAGGTAGGCTAACAGAGCAGACTTAGGACTGAATAGCTTGAATAATTTTGGCAAGCTCTGGGCTATAAGTTGTTGTTGTTGTCTGGTACCTGGCCCTGGCGTGATTTAGGGCAGAGGGATAGTGTCCTGGACTGCAGGAGCCTGATAAAAGGAGGTGGGGATGGACTCAGGAGTAGTTAGGTTGCAGCAAGTTGTTTGCTATTCCTAGGGATTAGCTAACCTTAGGAGGGACAGCCCCTACCTGAATCTTCAAGGCCTCAAATGCCAAAGCATCATAAAATACAAAAAATAAAAAAAAACATGAGCATCCTACCCAAAATGAAGCAGGTAACTGTTGGAAAGGACTTTTTTTTGTGGTCAGCTTTTGTCTACCATGTCACCTGTCATCTGGAACTTAACTGTAGCCAATCACACAAATTTTAGGTTCTAACAAAATAATATAAACTAATATTTCTGATCTGAGATCATTCATCTACTGTATCAGCTGGGGCCCTTTTTGGACCCTCTGATTGTAATTCTCTTTTGCATAACCACTGGTAATGCCTTACATTAGGGCCTATTACATTATATATGGAGGAATTTTGAACCCTGTACTCTGGCCTCAATTGTGTCTTCTATCTCTTTTCTCTTTCTAATTCTCATATACCTCATCAGTTGCTCTAATTTTAGTGCTTTATTCACTTATTCACACAACAACTAATTATTGAGGGCCCACTATGTGCCTGGCACTGTTCTAAGTGCTGGGGATACACCAGAGAACAAAACAGACAAAAATTTCTGCCCTTGTGGGGCCTTAATTCTAACAGAGAGGTAGACAACAAACAACGCGCGTAAGTTACTTGCATAATATATCAGAAGGTGGTAAGTGCTATGGAAAAAAGAAAAAGTAGGACAGGGTAAGAGGGATTGGGAATGCTGGAGAGGGGTGTGAGACAAGTTTGAAATAGGGTGAAGGGCGTAGGCCTCACAGAGAAGGGAGCATCTGAGCATAAGTTTCACATTTACTAAAAGAGTAACATCATTATAGCTGAATGCCAAGGCTGTGCTTCCATTGTCTACATCTCCCATCCTTTAAAGGTTAGATGAGGGCATACTAGGAGGAGGAGTAGAAAGAGAAGGGACATGTGACTTGCAGATGAGGTGAGATGCTTGGATGTTGAAGGTGGTGCTAGGGTGAGCATATGTGAGCTGCCCTGCACATTCTGCAAGGGGTGGAGTGCTAGGCCCTTAGAAGCTCTGTGCTGGGCTAGGCAAGACGGAGGCCACACAGACACAGGAATAGCAATCTTCAGCCCAGAAATGGTGCTGGAAGCCATGAGAATGAACAAACTTAAAAGGGGACCCTAGGAACACCCACATTTAGGGGGCAGGTAGAAAAGGGGGAACCAATGGAGACTTCTGAGTGGTTTCCACCAGAGATGCTGAGGCTGGTCCAGGAAAGAAGGAGCTGAGGAAGTGGAGGTTGGAGAAGATCCAGGGGGTGGTCAACTGTGCATCCCCCACCCAAGGATTGTGTGAGGATTTGGGGTCCGATGGCATTATGGGGGAGTCTTTGGTGACCTTGGCCAGAGACATTTCATCAAAGTGCAGAGGAGAGAGGCCAGACTACCAGGGGAGGTGGACTATAGTGACTGAAGGCTGCAGAAATGGAGCCAGCAAGACAAATCTACATACTGTGCTTTTTCCAGATTCCTGGGTAGGGAAGAAGAGTCCTGAGTGGTGAGCTCCTGTGGCCTGCTCTGTCTTGTCCAGGACCTGCAGGCTCACATCTATTGTTCTCCACCACCCTCAACTTCCTTTTAAACAGCATTTATTGTCTTACACTAGCTTGCATAGTCAAGGAAATTCTTCTGACCCTTCAGTGTCATCACCGCAAAGAGGCAGGAACATGACAGGAGCGCTGTTGTCCTGTGATATGTTTGCATGCTTGCATGATTACTTTCCAGTACCCAAATCTTGCCTCTGGCATCTTTAAACTGTATTTTCATATTTTTATTTATCTAATTCCCTTCTACTTTTCTCCTTTTGGCCATTTCTGTTAAGACATTTTGATCATTTTTAAAGTAAATTGCTCTCAATAACTACAGGGGTTTACAGTTGTAGTATTTTATCTGGAAACATTTCTAAGAAAAATCCAACGATGGGAATATGAATTTCCTTTTTCCCAAGGACACCTTTTATTCAACCAGTTTATTTCACTCAGACTTTTTGTCTTCTTTTTCTGTCGGGTTCTGCTTCTGGAATGTTGCATTGAGAATTAGAATACCAAGACGTTAAATACTTGCCATCTGTTTCCAGTGTATATTTTAATAGGATAACAATAATCATCTAGAAATACAGGAGTTTTGATTTCAGTGTGTGGAGTCTGATTGCACCCTACCCCCACGTCACACTGAGCAATCAATGATTATGAACGTGAGCTTGTTAATGTCTAGTATGTGGATGTTGCATTGAATGTGGTCTAAGCAATCAAAGGACTGTAGTCTCTCTCTCCCATGAGCAATATAAAGTAGCGTGTGTAGATTGTTCTCTGGTTTATGCATGTTATCACAGACATTTTCTCACTTGATTTCTATGATAACCTTGTGGCATTGGAAGGTGGGTTTTATTATTATCATTATTTATCAATATCATTTTACTGAAAGGAATTCTTGGAAGATAGTGGTGCTGGCAGCATCATAGGTTTTGAATCTTCTCAGAAAAAATATAGAGCAACTAGGATAGTAACACTAGAACATCGACAACAAAACCATGTGGCGAGGTGTCCCTACGAAGTCCAAAAGATAAGCAAATCTGGGACAAAACACCAATAGCGACAAGACCCGTATAGAATCAGCCATTGTACAGGGGAAGTGAAGGAAAGAAATGGGAACTTCTGTGAGCCCAGGAAATAGATCCAAAAATTGTCCAATGATTTCTCCAAAGGAATGTATTTCCTCTTAGCTTGGAAAGCTCATGGGGTCAATCTGAGAACAGCCAAAATTAGGAGGGGTATTTCCAGGTTACAATCTAGGGACCATGTTAAGGTAGGACTTTGCTGGAGTCGTATGGGCCCTAGGAACTCTCAGAGCTAACAATTGAAGCATCCTTCCCAGACAAGGGCCACACTGAGGAGAAACAGGTGCCCTAGAGGCAAAGGAAAGAGAAGGCCTAAATAAAAGAGGAGGAGAGTTAGGAGAGACAGCAGAGCTCAGGAAGGAATTCAAGAACACCTTCCTGGAGTAAAATGAAAAAAAACTTGAAAAGTTGTCTAGGACAATCCACTAGAACAGCCAGCTTCAAGACATATTCTAATAAAACTATTGGATTTTAAAGTAAAATAAAAAACATCCTTTAGGTATTCAGGCCAGAAGACCATGTCACTGATAAGGGAGATAAATCAGATTGATATTAGACAATTTATGAACAAAGACAACGGAGTTAGCATATTTATGACACTAAAGGAAAAAAAAATGTGAGCCATGATTTTTATAAGCAGTTAGGCTAACCTTTAAATATAGAGGCTATAGGCAAACTGCTGTGAATCTACAAGAACTTGGGGAATATTATTCCCATGAACACTTTCTGAAAAATCTACTAGACAACAAGCTTCAGAGAATCAATAAATGATCTAAGACTAAAATCATTGTAAGGTAGAAAGTAGTTATAATGGTTATCTCTGACAATGTAAATGTGGTATTCAAAAAATTGAATGAGAAAGGAGAGAGTACATAAAAAGCAGAATACATTTGCTGACTGCTTTATATGTATAAATTGGGATCAAAAGGATATTACTTTAAAATTATATACTAGGGGAGACAAGAGGGGAGAAAGTGTTTATGAGCTAATTTCGATATTTCTCATTGTAGACAGTATAAACAAAGAAGGGACTAAGGGCTTCTACAAGGGCATTACTATATAGGTAACTAATAGTATTAGTTTCCTATTGCTGCTGTAACAAATTATCACAAACTTAGTGGCTTAAACAATACATATTTGTTATCTCACAGTTCTGGAGGTCAGAAATCCTAAATGGATCTCACTAGGCTAAAAGCCAGTGTTGACAGGGCTGCATTTCTTTTGGAGGCACTAGAAGAGAACGCATTTTCCTGCCTTTCCAGCTTCTGGAGACCACCACATTCCTTAGCTTGCAGCCTCCTTCCTCCATCTTCAAAGCTCACAAATGTGAGTTGAGTGCTTTTCACATCATGTCACTTTGACCTTTCTTCCATCATCGTATGTCCTCCTCTCGCTCTGACTCTCTTGTCTCTCTTCCACTTTTAAGAACACTTGTGATTACACTGAGTCCACCCAGACAATCCAGAATGATCTCCTTATCTTAAAGTCAGCTAATTAGTAACCCTAATTCCACCTGCGACCTTAATTCCCTTTTGCCATGGAACATAACATATTCACAGGTTCTAGGAATTAGGACATTGACACCTTTGGGGGAGCCATTACTCTGCCTATTACAGTAACTATATACTAAGTTTTAAGAAAAACACAAAACTTCCCAAATTTCAAAATGTATCCTCTACCCTAAAAGAAAGAGAGCAAATAAAATAGAAGATTGAGAAGAAAACTGAGGCTCAGAAGTAAATAAGCTAATACTTGGTAGACCCAGGGCTCAAACCTAGAATATCTGATTCCAAATCTGCTTCTCTGTCTATTGCTTCATGTGATATAGTCCAAAGGCTCATCTCTTAAGAAGTAGGATTATGACTGTCAGTTTGGTCCTTGCTAATAAGGAGTGTCTAAAGATGGAGAGATAGAGGATTATGATCAAGATCACTGTTCCTAAAGAAGGCCAAAAACTAACTGAGGAAGGTAGAGGAGGTCAAGAGGCATAATTACTATCTTCAAATATGTAATAGGATTTTCATGGGGGGTGAATTAGGTCATTTTTCTTTATTTTCTTAGAAGACAAAAATACAGTAGTGGATTTAAGTTAAAACTGCAGGAACTTTAGATCTTCATTAGAAAGAAATTCTTTTCTTTCAAGAAAAGAAAACACTGGAAGAGGCCTGAAGTGGAGAAGATAGGGACTCTCTGCTGGAAAAGCTTGAGAAAGGAACAGAATAGCAATTTAAGAGAGCTTGAGTCCATTCTCCAGCCTTGAAGTGAGGGCCAGGCAAGATGGATGATTTCCTAGGACCTCTCTTAATTCTAGTAAGAGATGACAACATTCTGAGCACAGGATAGAGAGTGCATCATCTGTCACGGTCCAAACTCTAACTGCTGTTGTTTCTGACAGTCCCCCGGTAATTTGGAAAACTCAATAGACCGATGTGCAAAGGAAAGCTTGAGTCTCAAACATTTGGAAAGTTAAGGCTGCTTGCTCTGGGGATGAGAAAACATGATGGAAGAAACACCTGCAGCACTTCTCCAGTCTCGGAGGAAGCACTTGGAGATGTCAAAGCATGTTTCAGGTTTCAATCGTGATTCTGTCATTTACTAGCTGAGTAATCTTAAGCAATTTGCTGAACTTCTCCGAGTCTCAGTTTTCTGATCTGTAAAATGGGCATAACAATACGTATGCCAAAGTGTTTTTAGGAAGACTAAATGAGGGAAGGTAAGCCAGGTTCTTAAAGGTGGGCCTGCATCATGACAGACACTAGGTTAACGATATTCTGCTTCCTCCAAGCAAATCGTGAAACAGGCTGCATTTGATTTGAGATATTTTCATGCTGCTATTAACAGGCCTGAACAATGCCCCCCTAGGATCTAGCTTCTTAAAAATGTGTCCTCTGTGCCTACACTTTCTCTGCCCCCAGCACATTCACATTTGCATCAAAAATTTGCAACAGATTTTGGGTGAATAAGGCATGCTCCTACTCTCAATGACAAGGAGAAAACAGAACAGACACAAAGAGACCATCATAGAACAACGTGAAAGCACCATGAGAGATGTGAGAGCAGCCAGCAGACCTCATGGTGCCCTTAGGGTCATAAGGTGCTTGGCAAGGTGGCAGGTAGTAAATCTGAGCTATAAGTTGGGCTTTCTGCTGGCCTGGTTGCACTTTGATTGGGCGCTCCTGGGAACAGGTGCCTCCCTATTGTTAACTCCAAAGAAGTGGCTATAATGGTGGAAGATAGGCTATCGGTAGAGATCGATGCTTTTGGACCAATTGGGTCCCTTTTCATTCTCAGGTTACCCTACTTGTTCATTTACTATACATAAGATAGATAGGGTGGCAGTCTTGATACTGGCTCAACACAAGGTTGACATAAGGGAAGCCATATTGTAGAAAAGAAACTATATCATAACTTTGAATGACCTCTGGCTAACTAACCCAGCTGTATCTGCACCCTTCAGGAGATCTACCTGCTCCGTAGATTTTATGACCCCTGCTTGTGCACATACCTCCCAGCTGCAATGAGATGATAACTTTGTTCTTTTGAGTTCTTTAGGAATGTGATGACCTCCAAACAGAGAGTCTATGCTAATAGCCGTATCCATCAATGACAACAGAAAGATCTGGTGTGGCGACTCCCAGTCTGTAACACCAGAGGGTCAACGTTCCTAACCCCTCCCCTATAACCACTGGCCTATACAACTGCTTCAAGATTCTGTGCCCCCTTAAGATGGTTCTTTCGGACATATAGTCACCCATCATCCCCCTTGCTAGCAAGCTGTAGTAAAATGCCCTTTCTCTGCCACCACTTTGCCTCTTGACGATTGGCTTTTGTCTCGCGGCAAACAGATTGTGCCCTTTGTGTGGTAACAGTCTCACCAGGACCATCTGACCTCATCCAAGAAGGGAGAACCATTCTAAGAGATTTTGTACATTCCTGCTCTGCCTGCAGAAGGGGGACCCAGGATCAACGCAGGAAGCCTGACTATGCCTGGCTACTATGAACTCTAGCTGTGTCTTGGCTCCTCAGTATATATTGCTGAAGATCATTTAGTTAAGTGAATTATGATTGGCCGGGAGCTAAGGGATCACAAATGGCCACAAATTCTTCCCTTTCCACCAAGAAGTGTAATCTATTTCTACACCCCTCGAATTTGGGTTGGCCTTCCGCTTTGCTTTGGCTAATAGGGAGTTAGCAAACAGGATGCAAACAGAAGCCTGAAAAGTACTCATCACTTCAGCTGATGCCATTCTAGACCAGGCAGCCCACAGCTGACAAGCATCTGACACTAGGCCAGGGATTGGCAACTACTGTTTGCTGGACAGCTGCCTGTTTTTATAAATAAAGTTTTATTGGAAAATAGCCATGCTCACTCATTTACTACTATCTATGGCTTTGTAGTGCTCTATTGGGAGAGTAGAGTAGTTGCGACAGAGACTGTATGGCCCACAAAACCTAAAATCTTTAGTATCTGTCCCTTTGCAGAAAAAATTTGCTGACCTTTGCCCTAGACACATGAGGAAGCCCAGTCAAAACCAGAAGAAGAACCTTCCTAGCCAGTCCCAGCCCATATTGCCATAGAATTATAAACTAAACAATGGTTGTTTTAAGGAACTGGATTTTGAAGTAGTTTGTTGTGCAGCAAAAGCTAACTGGTACAGTCACGCAAAAGTTTCTTAGAGAAGTTTGCGAAGCATGTGTAGCTAAAGGAAGCGTCAGAAGTCAGATGAAGGTAGCAAGATAGCCAGCACATTTTGCCTTTAGTCTTTGACCATGTTTTGAAAAAGGAAATTGATTTATTTTCATAATATCCCTGCACACATTTATGAACTGCAAACAGAGCAATTTGTCACAAGAGTTGTACGTACAGTTCCACACCCATCAATCTATCAACATCTATCAATCCATCTCTGTCGTGTGCTGGTAGTGATTGTGGACAGATTAAATAACTGCATGGCACAGCCATAAAAGATAGCAGAGAATTGGCAAATAAAGACCCTTGAATATTAAGTTTTGACAAAATTTTTGTAAAAATCAGTGAGACTCTGCTCTCCTTGATAATTACGAATATTGACTTATTGTTGTTAAGTTGTATCATTTTCCCATCAGAATGCACTTAACCCAAAATTAAATAAAGGCTGTTTGGTGGATATTTTAGTCTGTCAAGAAAACATCCTCTATGTGGTAAGAAAAAGGAAGATTTTCTTTTTTAACTCCCAAAGAGTGGATGCATTATTTCTGTTTCAGCAATTAGAATGATACTTCCCCTGCCCTATAATTCTAGGCCCACAAACTCTTCAAAATAGAATGCCTTTTGGACAGTAGACCACTTCATCATGTCTGTATGCAAATTACTTATTCTTAATCATTCTTTGTGTCTGTTTTGAAAAAGTTATGAGGAACACATGAGATTAGAAGGCCCAAAATAACTAAATATTTTTGGTTGGTTGATTGGTTTCTTAAACCAACATTTATCAAGACTTACGTGATACAAAGGGTACAAACTCCCAGTTGTAAGATGAATAAGTTCCGGAGATCTAATGTACAGCATGAAGACTATAATTAACAGTAATGTGTTATATACTCAAAAGTTGTTAAGAGAGGAGATTTTAAATGTTATCACCACACACACAAAAAAACAGAGATATGTGAGGCGATGGAGGTGTTAACGAAGCCTATTGTGGTAGTCATTTTGTAATATATATGTGTATTAAAGGATCACCTTTAAGGTTGTCCACCTTAAACTTACATATGTTATATGTCAATAATATCTTAATAAAGCTGGAAAAAATATTTCCTTTTCTCGCTTAAAGTATCACCTACATGTACCTCAGTGTTATCACTCTAAAATACAGATTCAATACTCTTACCCCTTTAAAAGAAACCCTTACAGGTAGCTTATTGCCCAGGTCTTCACCTTTTTGATTGTGTACTCCATCAACAAATTTTGAACGTGCAAACAAAAGACATGTGAGAAAATAAGAAATTGTGATTGCCTCCATTGTGTGAAGGAACTAAAGCCAAAAGTTACATAAAGCTATCCTATGCATTGCCATTAAAGCTAAGTTTGATGCACACAATTTCCTGGCACCCAGACCTCACTCAAACTATGTGTTCACTCTCTCATGAAAATTCCCAAAGTTAAAATGGCAAAGACATTATCCTATTATTATCATATACTATTATTATGCCATAGATTTCTAGGGACACTTTTCTCATGACAATATATGATTCACGTGATCATCACAACCTTTCACTCTTTAATTAAACTGCATATTAAATTTATGTTTCTTCATCTGCCAGTTACCAACTTGTTCAGGTTCTGATAAATTATTAGCAAGTGTTTTGCTGTTCTAATGAACTCAGGGTATTTGAAATCACTAGATGATATTTCACATACGGTTTTTTCAGCCTCAATTTTAATTTAAATGATCTCAAAGAAAAAGCCAGAAATATAACATCTTAGTCTTAAGAGACTTATCCCAGAAGCCTTTTTCCTGTTTGAAAAGAGAAAAAAAGACCTATTCATAATTATAAATTTTCCATCAGGGCTTATATAATCAGTCCCTGGAGAATTACCAAGAGATATATGAAGAAATTATTTGATGACAAAGCAGGAATTCCAATTTAAAAGTAATAAAACCATCTACAACCCTCCACAAAAGCACTTTGCTTCTGCAGACCCCTGATGTTTCTCGGAAAAATATTGATAAATAGGGAATAAAAGGTATAGACGTTTTTTACAGCATCTTGGACATCATGTAGATAGGTAGATTAAAAACATAACTCTATTTGTAAAATATTTTCAAGCTAAAACAAGTATCTACCTGAATACGCAACTACTAGTCTTTTCTTTCTCAGGTCACCATTATCTTTGTGAAAGAGAAGAAACTATAAAGCAAGAAACAAGTTAGACTGTACATCAACATCTTAAAAACCAAATGTATCATGATCTGATCCAGAGGCATAGATCTTCTCTTTGAGGTAAATAATAAGTGGACAGGCATCCAGTTATTGGTGAAACAGAACCATCTGATAGTAGCCTGCTTTCACAACAGGCATATGCTTATTTGCAGGTTAAAGCTGTTCGGATGTACAAAGGTGGCACAGGCTTCTTTGTACTAGATGTGACAAGTGATTTCAGATCAAAAGAAATATCTTGCTATATTTCAGTTGATATGATTTATCATGTAAAAGTGTGATCAGGATTTTTGGCAATTTCATATTCATTGAACTATGGCAGCCCTGTTCTTCCACTTAAAAAATCAGCATAAAAATGTGTAGTTATGTAATTAAATACAATGATTAGGAAGATGAGGGTGATAGAAAGACTTGAAGAGAAGGAAGAGCATTTAGGCCAGCACTGAAATCTCTGCGAACAAAAGGAAATTTTTGTAAACCCAAGAAAAGCTTCACTCACAAGAGTGATATTTTCCCCTATTTTCTCTGTCAGTTTTTAGATGACTTCGTTCTCTAGTCTAGTCTACTTTTTCAGAGTTTAATCCCTTTGTCGATTCATCTTTACACTTCTTTACTTTCTCCCATGCCTTCACTCTTAAAAAATTTCTCCGTGAGTGGGACACAAGAGGCCAGGAGCAGTTCTAATCAAAAAGAAGAATCAGTGCAAATAAATGGCTAATTGCTCTTATAAAAAGGAGCTAAATGCCGTGTGTACTAATTTGCTAGGGCTGCCATAACAAAACACCACAGGCTCAGTGGCTTAAACAACAGAAATTTACTGTCTCACAATTCTGGAGGCTGGAAGTCCAAGATCAAGGTGTTGGCAGGGTTGGTTTCTTCTGAGGCCTCTCTCCTTGGCTTGAAGATGACCACCCTTTTGCTGTGTCCTCACATGGTCGTCCCTCTATGTTGTCTGTGTCCTAACCTTCTCTTCTTATAAGAACACCAGTCGTATTAGATTAGGACCTACCCTAATGACCCCATTTAATTTATTTCTTTAAAGACCTTATCTCCAAACACTGTTATATTCTGAGGTATTATAAATTAGGACTTCAACACATGTATTTGTGGGGGACACAGTTCAGCCCATAACACCATGCTACTGTAAGTCAGTGTCCCTCTGTGGAACAAGGTGAAGCGAAGCCCTTATACATGTAGTATTCCTTCTTTAGCAGCAGCACCACCATCATTGTCATCATTTCCTCCTCCTCCTCTTTCTCTCCCACTTCCTTGTCATGAAAAATAGCATCAGGAAAGGTTAGACTGGAAACCAAGAGGCCTGATCTGGCTTCTGGTCCTGCCTCTGACACTATACCTTGGGGAGATTCCTGCAGCTCCTTGGGTCTTGGTTTCCCTCTCTATGAAGTGGCTGATTAAGTGTTGATGGAAAGAAAGATATTCAAGATTTTGTCTATGCATGAAATTTCATTATTCCTTTATTATATTTATGGCCTTACCCATAGGCAAAGTAAGGAAGATTGGAGGTTATTCTGGGATGATTCCTGTTGTTTCAAAATCACTCCATAGCTCACTTGTTATACTATTAAACTGTGCTCTTAGAAGTTCCTTCTTGCTAAGTGAGATAACCTAGACACAGAAAAACAAATTCTGAACAACTTATATGTGGAATCTAAAATAGTCAAACAAGTAGAAGCAGAGAATAGAATGGTGGTTGTCAGGGGCTGGGTGGAGGGGGAAATGGGGAAGGGCTGGTCAGAGGGGACAAAGTTTCAATTACATGAAATAAATAAATTCTGTAGATCTATACTGCATTATATACTTAAAAATTTGCTGAGAGGGTAGATCTTATGTTAAGTGCTCTTATCACAAAATGGAAAAAAAAAACAAAGGAGATGGGAAAAAATGTTTGGAGGTGATGGATAGGTTTATGGCATTAATAGTGATGATAGTTTCACACGTGTGTGCTTATCACCAAACACATTGAGGTGTATACATTAAATATCTACAGCTCTTTGTATGTTAATAACACCTCAATAAAGTGGTTAGAAAAAGTGCACACTTCAACTGAAGATTTTGCCTCCTAAGAATCTTGTTAAAAGTATTAGTTTTGGGAGGAGCAAGTATGTAAATAATAATGTACACAATACATCTCAGGATTGGTTTGCTATTTTTCTGAAGAGTGTAACTGATTGCATAATTTCGATGTGCATCCCTTCCATGTCTATTTAGCCTTTGTTCTAGGAAATATTATTACTACTACTACTGGCTATAATTTATTGAATATCTACTACGTGATTTTTGTGTGTGTCTACTATTTCTAACAATTAGCAATTCTAGGAATTAGGTTTTATTATCTCCATTTTGCAGGTAAAAATTCTGAGACTCAGTAAAGTTTATTAGCCTTTCCAGATGTAAACAGCTAATAAATTTAAATCCTGGTGTACATGATAGCATTTCTTCTATCTAACACTGCATTACTTCAGAATGATTCTAAGTTCTTCCTCTTAGGGATCTTGCACAGTAGTAACGAGCTACAAGAATTGAAATGAAGGGGGACATGACAAGGACCGTGAGGGGGGAACTCTACTTCCTCAGAAGTAGATTACTGCCCAAACATTTTATCATTAGTGAGGTTTTATCATCAGCTCCAGAAGATGATGAAAACATTGATAACACTAACAATAACGATGATTTCTCGACCAGGAAGTTTGGAGATCATCATACTTATCTGTAAGACTACCTAGGGGACACCAAGCTTGAGATCTATTTTAAAACAGACCTTATAAGAAATTTCATGTCTATCTTTTTTTTCTAACATCCGTCATGACACAGGTACAAATTTTTTTTCTTGTGATGAGAAGTTTTAAGATTTGCTCTCTTAGGAGATTTCAAATATTCACTACAGTGTTACCAACTATACATTACATCCCCAGGACTTATTTATTTTATAACTGAAAGTAATGTACCTTTTGACTGCCTTCACCCATTTCATCACCCCCCTACATCCCCTCCCCTGGCAACCACCAGTCTAGTCTCTGTATCTATGAGCTTGTTTTTTTAAAAATTTAGATTCCACATATAAGTGAGATCATGTGGTGTTTGTCTTTTTCCATCTGACTTATTTCACTTAGCATAATGCCTCCAGTTCCATCCATGCTGTTGCAAATGACGAGATTCCCTTCTTTTTAATGACTGAATAATATTCCCTTGTATATATATACACCACATTTTCTTTATTCATCTTCCAATGAACACTTAAGTTGTTTCCATATCTTGGCTATTGTAAATAATCCTGCAGTAAATATGGGGGTGCATACATCTTTTTGAGCTAGTGTTTTCATTTTCTTTGGAAAAATATCCAGAAGTAGAATTGCTAGGTCATATAGTAGTTCTATTTTTAATTTTTTAGGAACCTCTATACTGTTTCAAATCTATTTTGATTGGCATTTTTGAAGTGTTAATTTTTTTCTTATAAAAATAATATATGTTAATTGTTGAAAATTTGGAAAATACAGAGAAGTATGAGGAAGAAAATACAGTAGTGTATATTCCTATTTCCAAGGATAATAATCAACAATGCATTTGTGAATATCATCCTAGTCATTAGTTCCCTGAAATTTTAACATTGTTGAGTACTTACCATATATATGACTTTGTTCCTGTTTTTTACACTTATCTATTTCGTCTCTATATTCTTTGTAAACACTATTAATGATGGTCTATCATTTTATTATATAGATATATAATTTATATAATCAATATTAGATAGTGTCCAATTTCTTATAATTTGAACCTTTGCATGTACAAAAAATCTTTGCATTTAGAATTATTATTGCTTAAAATAGGTTCCCAGAAGTGGACCTACAGAATCAAAAGAGAGGAGCACTTTTAAGACTGCTGATAAATATTACCAAATTGCTTTCACAAAGAGAATTCTTATTTTTATTTCCACTGGCAATATAGACAAGCACTTATTTCATTCCCCCTCTCTTGCCAACTTTGGGTTTTATCTTTTCTTTTTTTTTGCTGTGGAAGATTTGCCCTGAGCTGACATCTGTTGCCAGTCTTCCTCTATTTTGTATGTGAGTCGCCGTCACAGTATAGCCACTGATAGATGAGTGGTGTAGGACCGAACCTGGGAACCAAACCCAGGCTGCTGAAGCAGAGTACACCAAACTTAATCACTAGACTACCAGGGCTGTCCTGGGTTTTATATTTTCTTAATCTTTTTTAATTTGATAAGTAAAAATAGATTTTCATTGTTGCTTTTAGTTTGCAGTTATTTGATTACTACCATGTTAAGCAGTTTATCACAAGTTTACTTAGTAATTAAATTTACAATTTTGAGGCGTCCACTCATAACGTGGACTCATTTGTATTTTGGGGTCATATTGATTTTTGTGTTAATTTCCATTTCTCTTTAATTTACAAAAAGTTATTAACACTTTGTGTATAAACGTTTATTGAAAATAGTTTTCTCAACTTTTTGTATTTAATAATTCTCGACATATAGTTTTTTATTTCTGTCAATCAGATCTGCATATTATTCTATTTCTTAACAAAGTTTTTAATTTAAACTTAGAAACTCTGTGTGTGGAGGGATTAAATAAATATTTTCAGGGTTTTTTTGTATTTGGTTTTTGTATTTTTTGTATTTGCTTGTTTTCAATTTATAGTTAGTTATTCTTTATTCCAACTGAAATTTATTTCATGTATTTTGTGTGGTGAGGACATAAATTGATTTTATTCCCAAACAGCTAAATAATTTTCCAGCTCATTTTACTGATTAATTCCTCTTTGGGGCCACTGATTTATGGAGCCACTTTTATGATACATTATATGACTATCTGTCAATGATATACAGACTTATTGATCTATTAAGGAACACTTGCATTAGTTTTAAAAAGCTTTGAATAATTATACCCTTAGGATGCATATTTAAAAATGTGTATTTTGGATTTCTACTTACATTCAAAATGGAATAACTGGGACCTGAAACAATTTTCTGATGAAAAAAATATATGAAACAAGTTTCCAAACATTGGACACCAGGCAGCGCAGGGCAGTGATCCCTGGGAGGGGGTAAACAAATGAGTTGAGCTCTATAACTGCACCAGCTCGCTGCTCAAAGAGAAATTCCTGGCAGCAATGCAGGGAGGGGGAACCCAGATAAAGTCTGCTGATCTCCTTGAGTTGAGTTTGCAGGACAGAGTACTGAAGAAAAGAGTGTTTAAAGAGAGTTTTCCAGAGGTCTGCATAGGGCCACCTTGACTCCTCAGCTGAGAGATGATCCATGCCTGTGTGTAGGGGAACTACCAGAGGCTGGGGGAGAGAACAACCCCAAAATAACAGAAGGAAAAATCTCCAGAGCTCACACAGAGTCAAGAATAGTGTGTGCTCCCACTAGCCAGAGAGGAAAACCTCATAACTCACAGGGCATTGGATAGGGTAACCACACAGATATTGAATGAGACAAAATCAGACCTATACCAAAGGCTACTCAGGTCTTATCTAACAAAACTTAAAACAAACCCTCAAAATAATCAAACCGTTTCCAAGTAACTTCAATAATGTCCTAGAACAAAGCTCAAAACTTTTTTTAGGAACACAAAAGTATCCAACCACCAACAAGGTAAAATTCATGAAGTCTAACAACCAATCAAAAATGATCAGGCATGCAAAGATTTGGGGAATTATGAGGCAAAATGAGGAGAAAAATCACGTAATCAAAACAAATCCACAAATGACAGAGAAGACAGAATAAGTAGACAAGGATATCACAACTATTGTAGTTATATTCCATATCTTGTAGAGGGTAGAAGACGATTAAGCATATTAAGTAGAGATACGGAATAAATAGGAAAAACTCAAATGGAATGTTAGAGATAAAAGCAGCAATATGTGAGATGGAAAGTACTCGGGACAGGATTTACCACATGTTGAACTTTGTAGGAGAAAAGACTGGTAAACTTGAAGATAGAGCAATAGTAATTATCCAAAATGAAATAAAGAGTAAAGGGGCACATATGTATAGTGATGGATAAGAACTAGACTGTTGGTGGTGAGCACGATGTACGCTATACAGAAACTGATAGATAATAAAGTACACCTGAAATACAAAATGTTGTAAACCATCATGACCTTAATAAAATAATTTTTTGAAAAAAGAAATGAGTCAGAAAAAACACTAAAAAGATATATAAAGAGAGCATCAATAAGATGTGGGACAATGTCAAGTGACATATGTAATTGGGATCTCTAAAAGAAAGGAGAGAAATGGGACAGAAAAAAAATTAGAATGTGTGAAGAAAGGGTCAAATTTTGATGAAAACTATAAACCCAGAAATTCAAGAAGCTCAATGACCTCCAAGAATAAGAAACATGAAGAAAACTACAGGATTCACAACATGATCAAATTGCTTAAAACCAGTGACTTTCTCATTTCTCTTATTGATCAACTGCTCTTTTTTATTACTCGAGTAGTAAATAGTAATTATATGAAAGTCTGAAAATTCAAATAAGGAAAAAGAATGAATTGTAGCTTTCATTAGCTATGACAGATATACAAGAAAGGCAATGATTTTGTACGTTTTTTATTGAGCCCCTGCAATAAATTCAGTTATTAATTATAACAATTTTCCAAGTAATTTCATTGGAATTTTTAGGGAAATATTATGTAGTCTCCCAGTAATGGTAATTTCAACTTTTTTCATTAAAATGTTACCTCTCTCTTTTTGTTTTATAGGTATCCTATTATGGAAGCTATATTGACTAGAATTTAAAGCAAATATAATCAACTCTCTTTTTCCAAACTAAAAAATTTAGACTTATGTTCTTTCTCTGCTCTTGGGTGAACATCATAAAGGGGACTTCTTATCTTGTATCCATTGTCTTTTTAAAAATTTTGTCTATTTTTTCCCTGATTTCTTCCTCTCTTTTTTTTTTGCTGAGAAAGATTTGCCCTAAGCTAACATCCGCTGCCAATCTTCCTCCTTTTGTAAGTGAGCTGCCACCACAGCATGGCCACTGACAGATGAGTGGTGTAGGTCTGTGCCAGGGAACCAAACCCAGGCCGTGGAAGCAGAGTGTGTCAAAGTTAACCACTGGGTCACTGGGCCTGGCCCCCTCTCTCTTCTTACTTTCTATTTGCCACCTCTTTATCTTTGTATTTATTTCCTGTTGCTGCTATAAGAAATTACCACAAACCTAATGGCTTAAAGCAACACAAATTTATTCTCCTACAGTTCTGGAGGTCAGAAGTCCAAAATCATCAAAATCAGGTATGGATGCGAGTTGGGGTATGGTCCATCCTGAGGCAAAATCCCTCTCCATCTGTGAACCTATGAAACCAGATGACAAGTTATCTGCTTCCAAAAGACAATGGTGGGACAGACATAGGCTAAACATTCCCATTCCAAAAGGGAGAAACTGAAAGGACAAAAGGGGTCCTGGGTCTTAAGGAAGTCCAAAACTCAACAGGAAAAGCTCCGTTAGATTTCAAGGCCTGAGAACAATTCTCTATGGCTCCATGCTCTGTCCTCTCCACCTACTAGAATGGCCCTGGCCCCTTAGCTTTAGGTGGCAGCCCTACCTTTTTGTCCCCAGGTGACAGCCCTACCTGGTTGGCCCTGAGTGGTGGCCCTGCCTTCTGGAACTGAGGAAGCCCCATTGGCCCAGGCCTCTGCCTCTGTGGCTCTGCCCTTAGAGTCATTCTCCCTTCATTTCATCCCATCTCTGTCCTTTTCATTCCAGGCTGGCAGAGGTTTGCTGATATAAATTGTGTAGTCTGTCTCCTAGACAAGAGGGTCCGCCACAGATCTTTCCTGGTTAACTTCATCTGTAGTCCTGGGTTCTGCTTAGATGGTTGATTGGATCCAAGAGTCACACATCTAATCTCTTTAGCAAATGGTCGTCCAGCCACGCTTCTGGCCTTGTTTTCAGAGCATGCTATCTAGATAGGCTGAGAAATTTCCAAATTATCAAGTGCTAATTCCTCTTTGCTTAACAGTTCGTTCTTCAGTTTCTCTCTTTCCTCTCACATTTTGCTATAAGCAGCAGGGGGAAATCAGACTGCACCCTTCACACTTTGCTTGGAAGTTTCCTTAGCTAAATATCCAAGTTCATTGCTTACAAGTTCTACCCTCCACCAAACAGAACACATTTCAGCTAAGTTTTCTGCCACTTTGTAACAAGGATCACCTTTCCTCCAGTGCCTGATAACATGTTCCATATTTGCATCTGACACCTCACCAGAAGCATCTTTAACATTGTTATTTCTCGTAACATTGTGTTTATGATAATAAATGTATTCTCTAAAGAGATAGAAGCTTTCTTTACTGCTGTCCTCTCTTCTTGCTGAGTCCTCACCAGAATTCTCTGCAACCTCCCTGTTTCCACCAACAGTCTCTTCAAGGCAATGGTAAAAACCCTAAGCTAACATCATAATTAATAAAAGATATTAAATGTTTTACCCTTAAGATTGGGATTAAGATAAGAATAGACATTCTTATCTTAATTCTTGCCACTTCAATTCACCATTTAATTGGAGGTCTTAGCTAGAGTTTTAAGGAAAGAAATGAGAAAAATATGTAAAAATATGAAATGAAGAATTAAAGCTGTTTTTATTTGGAGATGACATGATTGCATAGTTGTATATATAGCAAATCTTAAGGATTCTACAAAAAATTAATACAATTAATAAATGAATTTAGCAAGCCATAAGATATAAGGTCAATATACAAACATCAATTGTATTTTTATATAGAAACATATATATGCTTGCAACAAACTTTGTAAAACAAAATTTAAAAACATCATTTGTGATAGTGTCAAACACATAATATACATAAAAATAAATTTAACAAAAACATGGAGGACATCTATACTATAAAGTATAAAACATTGCTGACAGAAATTAAAGTAGATCTAAATAAATGGAGAGTAATATCATGTTCACTGATGAAAAAAATGGAATATTGTTAAGAGATCAATTTCTTCCAAATTGATTTATCGATTTAATGTAATCTTAATCATAACACTAACAGTCTTTTTTGGTTTTGGCCAAAATTGACAAGCTGATTCTAAAATTTACATAGACGTAGAAAGGACCTAGAATAGCCAAGACAATTTTTTAAAAAACAGGAGAAAGTTGGAGAACTTACACTATTTGATTATAAGACTTAGTATAAAGCTTATACAGTGTAGTATTAACGTAAGGATAGATAAATAGATCAATGGAATATAATAGAGTTCAGAAATAGACCCATACCTATACAATCAATTGATTTTCAATAAAAGCACAAAGTTTGTTTAATGAGAAAAGTATTTTTAATAAATTATGCTTAAATAACCAGATATTTGTATGGAATAAAAAGAACCACATCTTATCCTCAAATCCTTCACAAAAATTAATTTGAGATTTTCATAGACTTAAACATAAAAGCTGAAAGCTATACAGCTTCTAAAAGAAAACACATGAGCATATCTTCACAACCATAGGCAAAGGAAAGATTTCTTAGCAAGGACACAAAAAGTGTTAACCATAAAAGATAAAATTAATAAATTGTATTTTATCAAAATTTGAAACTTCTGCTAATAAAAAGACACCATTAATGGAATGACTGGGAGAATATATTCATAATACATAGATCTGATAAAGACTTATATTCAGAATATATTTTGTAAAACTCCTACAAATCAAACGGGCCAAAGATCTTAACAGACACTTCACCAAAGAAGATACGCAGATGGCAAATAAGCATATGAAAAGGGGTTCCACATCATATGTCATCAGGGAAACACAAATCAAAAGAACAATGAGATAATCTTATACACCTATTAGAATGGCCAAAATCTGGAGCACCAACACTGCCAAATGCTGGCGAGGATGTGGACAAACAGGAACTCTCATACATTGCTGAGGAGAATGCAAAATGGTACAGCCACTTTGAAAGGCAGTGGCATCATAAAATTAGACATACTCTTACCATACCATCCAGTAGTCACACTTCTAGGTATTTATCCAAAGGAGTCGAACACTTGTGTCCACACAAAAATCTGCAAACGAATGTTTATAGAAGCTTTATTCATAATTGCCAAAATTTTTGTAAGCAACCAAAGTGAATGGATAAATAAACTGTGGTACATCCAGACAGTGAATTCAGCACTAAAAAGAAATGAGCTATCAAGCTATGAAAAGGTATAGAGGAACCTTAAATGCATATTGCTGTGGGGGATCAGAATTGACCACCCCAAAATGTGTCTCTTTGGCTTAATTATTATTTGTTTAGGTCATATCGGATCATTTTTAGTACATCTCATTTTTAAATTTTTTTAAGGTATGATTTTTTGGTGAGGAAGATTGGCCCTGAGCTAATATCTGTTGCCAATATTCCTCTTTTTTTTCCTCCCCAAAGCCCCAGTATATAGTTGTGTATCCTAGTTGTGAGTCCTTCTAGTTCCTCTATGTGTGATGCCTCCACAGCATGGCTTGATGAGCATTGTGTAGGTCCGTGCCCAGGATGCGAACCGGCAAACCCCGGGCTGCTGAAGTGGAGGACACGAACTTGACCACTACACGACTGGGCTGGCCCCAAAGCCTTGATTATTTTTAAGAACAAAAGACCCTGAAAGAAACTTTGACCTTCCCCCTAACTACCTAAAAGAATTTAAAATGGAAGGGCCTGTTCTAGGAAAGAGCTAATACCATAAGATAACTGTAATGTAACATAACGTAAAATGTGTCCCTCAGGTCACACTGTCTATAGTTAGCCCATTTGCATTTCCATCTCCATGTAAACTGCCTTCTCCCCCATGAAGTCCCAAACCACTACCCCCAACATCTTCCTTTTTCTTTAGCTGAAAACGATATTTAACGTGGTGGCTTTGGCCATTCTGCAAGTTATGTGGTTTTCCTGGGTTTCTCCCATGTATACATGTTATTAAACTTTGTTTGACTTTCTCCTGTTATTCTGTCTCATGCCAATTTAATTCTTAGACCAGCCAGAAGGGCCTAGAGGATAGAGGAGTTGTCTTCCTCCCCTACATTACTAAGTGAAAGAATCAATCTGAAAAGGGTACATGCTGTATGATTCCAACTCTATGACATTCAGGAAAAGGCAAAACTGTGGAGACAGTAGAAAGATCAGTGGTTGCTGGAGTATGGAGTGGGAAATGAATAGACTGAACATAAAGATTTTTAGAGCACTGAAAATACTCTATATGATATTATAATGATGAATATATGTCATTACACATTTGTCTAATCCCATCGAATATACATCAAGAGTGAACCCTTAGATAAAGTATGGACTTTGGGTGATAATGATGTGTCAATGCTAGTTCATCCCTGGTAAGAAATGTGCCATTCTGGTGAGTCATGTTGATAAAGGGGTAGTTTATGTATGTGTGGGTGCAGGGTTTATATAGGAGATCATTGTACTTTCAATTTTGTTGTGAACTTAAAAACTGCTCTAAAAAAATAAAATCTCTAAAAAAAACTCCTACAAATCAACGATAAAAATAAAACCCAATAGAAAAAATAGTGAGCAAATGACTTGAACAGACACCTAAAAAAGGAAGATATGTATAACCAAAAGTACATTAAGGTGCTAAATTTCATTTGTCATCAAGGAAATTAAAACTAAACCACAATGAGATATAAATTATACCTGAGTTTTAAAAATTACAAAGCAACAAAGAAAGATGTTATGCAAGATCTACAGAAAAAAAATCCACAATGAAATACTACTTCATCCTTAACGGAAAGGTTGAAATTTAAAACATTGACACTATCAAATGTTGGTGAGAATGTAGACCAACTAAAATTCTCATAAAATGTTAGTGGGAGTGTAAAATGATACAAACAGTTTGGAAAGGAGTTTAACAGTTTTTTATAAGGTTCAACATATGCCTACTCTATGACGCAGCAATTCCACTCTTACATGTTTCTCCCCCAAATTAAAATGCATGTCAACCAAATGACCTGGAGAGAAAAGTTTAAAGGAGCTTTGCAGGTGCAAAAAATTCAAAAGTCCATCAACAGGAGAATGGATAAATAAATTGTGGAATATTGTATATTACACAATGGATTAAAAAATTAAAAGGAATAAAACAATATGGACAAATCTCAAAAACATTATGTTGAGTAAAAGAAGCCAGATACAAAGAATGTTGCTTCCATCTATTTGAAATTCTAGGACAGACAAAACAAATATGTGTGTATAGAAGAAATAACTGCTGCTGGAAGGTGGGGGCAGGAGGGAATTTTCTGGTGAGATAGAAATACTTTATTCTTGAATTAGTGTGGTGATTACACCAGTGAATATATTTGTCAGAACTCAAGTCATCAGTTAAGATCTGTGAATGTTATAGTATGCAAATTATGCTACTACTTAAAACAAAAAGGTATTGGAAAAAATAAAGCCAATATAATAAAATCAAAATGATACTGATATAGGAATAGACAAATAGATCATTGGAATACAATTTAAAAAATTAAAAATAGGTACCAGTATATACTAGACTCTAATATATGGAAAAGATAGTATTTCTATTTAGGTGGGGAAAAAATGGATTGTTTAATCAATGGTTCTAGCACGAGTGACTTTATATCTATAAGGAAATAAAATCAAACACCTATCTTCTATGAAATTAACAAAAAAATCAGAAGGATTAGAACTTAAAGTTTAAAAATAAAACATATTATATCCTACAAGAAACAATCCAATTAGAAAACGGGCAAAAGATATGAACAGACATTTCGCTGAGAAGGATAAAGATATACAGTGATGAGCTGGGCACTTCCAAGCTGCCGAGTGCTGGGGAGCAGCAGCTGCCCACAGAGGTAGGTAGGGGGAAGAAAAAAAAAGATACACAGATGATAAATAAACACACAAAAAGGTGTTTTACATCATTAGCCATTGGAGAAGTGGAAATTAAAGCCACAATGTGATGTTACTACACACCTATCGGAATGGCTAAAGTAAAAAATAGTGACAACACCAAATGCTGGTGATGATGTGGAGAAACTGAATTTCTCATACATTGCTGGCGGGATTAAAAAATGGTACAGCCACTCTGGAGAATAGTTTGGTAAGTGTTTGAAAGACTAAATATGCAACTACCATACCACCCAACAGTTGCACTCTTGGGCATTTATCCCAGAGACGTGAAAATTTATGTTCACATAAAAGCCTATACAAAATTGTTTATGGCACCTTTATTTGTAATAAAAAAGTGGAAACAACTCAAATGTCCTTCCACAGGTAAATGATTAGATGAACTGTACTACATTTACATAACATTCATGGAATAATGAAACTAGAGAGATGGAGGACAGATTAGTGGTTGTTAGGGGTTAGGAGGAAAAGGGTGGATGTGGTTATAGAGAGATAGCCTTATGGTTATGGAACTGTTCTGCGTGTTGATTGTGGTGGTAGTTACATGAATCTACACATGTATGGGACTATACACATGCACACACACAAATACATGGTGAAATCTGAATAAGCTCTGTGGATTGTGCTAATGTCACTTCATTTTGATATTGTACTATGTTTATGCAAGATGTCATCATTGGGGGAAACATGAGGCCTCACTACATTTTTTGCAACTTCCTGTGAATCTATAACTATTTTAATACAGAAAGTTTCTAAAAATCTTGTAAGAAAATGTAGGATTCTTCATAGATAATATGACAGGGCCGTCCAATGGAAACATAATGTGAGCCACATATTTAATTATAAATTCTCTGGTATCCACACTAAAAAAGTAAAAAGATGGGCCAGCCCCATGGTCGAGTGGTTAGATTCATGTGTTCCACTTTGGCAGCCCAGGGTTTGCTGGTTCAGATCCTGGGTGCAGACCTACACACCACTCATGAAGCCAAGTTGTGTCAGCGTCCCACAGAGGAATTAGAAGGACTTACAACTAGGATTACTACTAGGTATTGGGACTTTGGGGAGAAAGAAAAGAGGAATATTGGCAACTGATGTTAGCTCAGTGCCAATTTTCCTCCCTCCCCCTCAAAAAAAGTAGTACAAGGAAAAACTAATAAATATGTTTAAAACAAAGTAAAAAGAAACAGGAAAAATTTGTAGTATATTTGATTTAATCCTATATATCCCAAATATTATCATTTCAACATATAATCAATATCAAAGAAATTAATGAGAAATTTTACACTTTTTTTGTATGAGTCCTCAAAATCTAGCGTGTATTTTCCACTTACAGCACATCTCAGTTTGGCCTAACCACATTCAAGTGCTCAATAGTCACACGTGGCTAGTGGCTACCATATTGGACAGTGCAGATCTAAGGCATCAAGGAACATTCTTGGTATCAAGAGAAAGTCTTCTCAGAAACCACAGAGCACAATATAGATATTTTGACTATATCTTGGGGCAAATATTACAATAAATAAAAGTCAAAAAGATAAATAACAACTATTGCTGGCAAGAATTCAAGATAAAAGATTCTGTAATGCCTTGTTCAAGGTATAAAAGACTAAAGTCATTTTGAAAAGCAATCTAGCAGTGTCTCAAATTAAAAAAAATGCATATGCCCTTTGACAGAGTGCCTCAGTCTTGGAAATCTCCACCTTAGAAGTAAGCATATAAGTATATACCAGTATATAATGATATTTGTACAAGAATGCTTATTGCTGGATGGTTCATAGGGGTAAAACACTAGAAACAAATGATATCAAAAGGAGAGTGGTTGACTACATTGTGTCGATCAACCACAGACTATTATTCAACCATTAAAAAGAAGGAATCACTTGATTTGCAGGAATTTTTATAGGAATGCTAAGGAAAAAGAAGATGCAAAAATGAGTGTGTAATATGATCCACTTTTATTAAATAAACTGTGACAAACACCCAAATGTGTGTATGTGTATATATGATTACATAAGCTTGGTAAGAAATGTGGAAGGATATATACTAAGTAATCAACATGGCATGTGTGTGTGCACTAGCACGTGTGTGTGTGTGTGTGTGTGTGTGTGTTGGAAAGGCGATTGTGGGTGAGAGTGGAGTAAGGAGGTGGATGGAGGAGCAAAGCAAAAATGGAAAAGGGAACAAAAAGTTTGCATTATTAAACTATATATATATGAAAACATATATGAATTCACTTAAAATTAAAAATATATACTTTTAAAAGAATCTTATAAATAACGAAGTTTTGTATGCTATGCTTCACATCCATACTTAAAACACCTTTGGAATTTAAAGTTGACTCTTACAGATGTCTTTTGTTTTGAGAGACTTGAACCAAACAAAGGAAGCATTGTTTTCCTCTAGGAAGGATTTCAGGATCATGTAATTCATAACTTCTGATCTTACTGCCAAGAAAATATCAGAACCTCAATCTATGAAATCCATCCTTTGTTTTATGTCCACATACATACCCCGCCCCGACCCCCCTCCCCCATCGCGTTGTCTCAGGCACAGACATCTGGCCAACTTATTTAGAAAATGTTTGTTGTTGTTATGATCAGAATTAGATAGTCTATGGTTGTTACTGAAGCAACTGGAAGATAACATAATGAAATTTGTCCCAGATAAAATTCTTCATTGCTTTGGATGGCTTGGATCTGAGTAATTACCTTGAAAAATCAAATAAACAAGCCCTGTTTCCCCACTAGAACTTAAATAACACCTGCTTTTTCTCAGGACAGTTGGATCAAGCCCTGTCATATGCTATTTACTATAAAGAGGTCCTAGATATGAAGCACTTTGGGCACCAACATAATTCAGAATGACTTAAAGGGCACTCGCCTAATGAAAGGTAGTGTCTTGAGTCAACAGACTGGTTCAACAGCATAGGAAAAATACAGGAAGTATTTAAGTCTGAAGCACACAGGACAGTGTACTAGCTGTTGCTCCTTACCCCTAAAAATCAAGTGAACAAACAAATCCAGAAGGCTCCTTTAGAGGAAGTGAGATTCTCCGGGATGTTTAAAGAAATGGAAAGACTATTTGCCATTGTTTTTGTATGGAAATGAGAGGAGAATGTGGCCAAGAAAGATAAAAATATAATTCAGGAACAATTATTTTAATCTAACAACCCTGGAAACCTGTTGCTGTTTGAAACTAACACATAATATTTGAATCTCAGCAACTAGTAATTTTATAGAAAGTTAATCTCAAGCTTCCTTTTTTATGTTTCTCCATCCTGACTTATGATTGTATTGCAGTGGATACCTTGTCTGAAGAATCTAAATATCTAAGTCTTTGCAACTCAAAATATTAGTTTTGTGAACTTATTTGTCTCTAAGATAAAACTTCAATGTGTCTGGATCGTGTGCATAAGTGAACTATGGAACTACATACACTTACTTCCTTGTGGGACATTTAGGTTTGTCTTTATGCCCGCCGAGTGTACTTAGGGTCGGCAAGAAGATACATGCAATTAACCCCAAAGAGTACTTTTCACTGGAAATGTGCAGTTAAAAGCAAACTCTTGAGTGATTTGAACCATCACGCAGAATATCCTCGAATTCTGGGCATTCCAAGTAACTTATATTCCTTTTGTTTGTAATTCTGTAGAATATTGTTTGTTTCTTTTAGACTATCCTAAACAGTAGGTATTAAGTAAATTTTGGTTGGATGAACCAATTGGTATTAAAATTCCCCCTTTGAGGCAGCTAATAACGTGACTATGTCTGCTTTGGTCCAGACCCCTCCACTTCTTTCCTAAACGACGGACATCCATGGTCTCTTGACAGTCTAGAGTCCCTGAAATCCCATTAGGTTGTTGCCAGCATGATCAGTCTGAAATAAAATTCTTTTTCCAGTTGAACATTATTCACTGGCTCCCCATAATTTTTAGGGTACATTTCAAAATCTTTATCCTTGATATGCAAGGTACAACATGATCATGCTCCTATCTGTCTCTCCGCCTTACCCTCTATCACACCCTTCAGATTCCCCACCTTTTGGGAACATTGAGACGTCCTGGATATCATGCTGCATCCATCGAGCTATTATACCCTTATCTCATGATGCTCAGTCTTCCCAAAACACTCTTTATTCACCTTGTAAACTCCTACTTCTTCAAGATGAACTTTTGTTTCTAAGATCCTCCAGAAAATCCTCCTAGTTAGGACTTAATTTTCAAGTAACAGATACCACTTAGAGCTAGGTTAAGGGTGAGAGGGCGTAGTTTTTTTTATAAGGGTCCAGAAAGGGACTAAAAACAGGACTAAGAAGCCATTAAAACCTCTAGGCGTCCAGGCATCTTCTCACTTCTCATTGTGTATCTATACTACTTTTTTACCAATTACTCTTTCTGGGTTTTTTAGTCACCATGGGGCATGAAATATAGTCTCTAAGTTCCAGTTTCTCAGCTGTATAATGGGCTAATAATAGTAGTTAACTCAAAGAAATGTTAAAGGAAATGATGCTTGTAAAGGGCTTAGCTCATTCCTTGGCACACAATAAATATTAGCTATTATTAGACAAATGGATCATTAGAATACTAAGGTCCTGGACACATTCTAATAAATTCCAAAGACATTATAAGAATTCAGTGCTGAATTAAGCAATCCACAAAAGTAAGATGAGCAACACATTTTACCAGACACTTCGGGAACAAAATATAAAACTAAACGAATCCATGTTAAAGTTGGAATAATGGTCCCATTTCCCAAAAGGGAATGAAGGTGGGTTCTGGGAACCAGGGAAAAATGTGCTTAATGGGATTACTAAACAGATATCAGAGGGATGATTTGCAACACAACATGGAAGTTGTGGCCACTGTGTTTGTTCACCAACAAACAATACAAATCTTGTTTCCTTTGTGGATAGCGTTAATGAAATCAGTAGGTAAGGGATTTCAGAGGCCTAGTGAATCTTAAATCCAGCAAGGCGTTTGACAAAGCATTCTATTCCATCTTTGTGGACAAAATTGTTGGATTAGTAGCTATTTGAACAGTTTTACCCAAAGGATGACCAATTGATATCAACCACGTGTGTCCAGCAGTGAGCTCAAGGGCTCTGTACTTAGCTTAGCTTTGCTCACTTAATCCCCACGGCAACCCTGTAAGGAAGAAAGTATTTTTACAATGAAGAATGGAAGCACAGCAAGGGTAAGAAACTTGTACAAAGCCTCGCAGCTAGTATGTCAGAAAACCTTCCCGGAGAAATCCAGCTCTATCAGACAACACTTTGCACCCTTGCGCAAATTACTCAACCACCACGAAACCCAATTTCCTCCCTGGTGAAATGGGGACAATAATGCTTACCTACAGGGTTGTTATGGTGATGAGGTTGCTTTTATTCATTCATTTAATAAATATCAAGCATTATGCAAGATGCTGAGGATACACTATGGAGGGTGGGTGGGTGTGGAGACAGACAACACAAGGAGGAGGAAGGTAGACATATAACAACAAGTAAGCAAACAAATATCACTTTCAAATTGTATAAGTAAAATGGAGCGAAAGTACAGGTGCTGTGAGAAAGAAAAGCAGATGCAGAATGACTTAAATGATAAAAGTATGGGTACCGTGGTTTGGTCAACAAGTTGCCATAGAGAGATTTTAAGCTAAATCTTTAAGAATAGGGAAGATTTGGATGGAGAAGAGAGGTAGGCATCTTAGGCAAGAGGGAAAGCTTCAAACAAATGTATCAGAAGGAAAGGTTCTTATGCAAGATTATAAAGAGAATGATTTTAATATTTATTCTGTTCCCCAATAGTACAGTTTATGAGTACACATTCGTGCTTACCCTCTTTAAGTTAAAGTATAGGCATCATGTACCTTTAAAGATTATCAAGTAAACTTATAAGGAAACGTCTCTAAGAAAATAAGCTTGTGTTATTACAGGGCAATTAGAGACTTTGTACATTAAAAATAAGGACAATACATACTAAAGAGCTGAGAGGGAGATTAAGTAAAACAGATATCGGAAATTCAGTGAGAACTGGCCAAGAAGGAACTCGACCTAAATTTCTTGAAATTTAATACACTTTGCCCTGGGTAAGATTTATGGCCTACATGCTTGTGGTATTGGGTTCTGAAACCCAAAATACATAAAAGGCAGAGCGTGAGGATACCGAAGAGAATGAGGTTAAGCCCAATCTTTGGCAAAGGAAGCCCTTTAAGGTGTAGGGCAAATGAGGTATTAATGCCTGCTTACAGGGCAGAGGGCTTGGAATCTCAGAGAGCTTGCTATTGATACTAGTAGAATTATGTCATGATTTGAAGTGAATGACATTATCATGAATCAGTAATTAAAAGCCATTTTCTCCCTCTCATTTTTTTTTTTTATCTTTAGAGGAAATGTAATTATAAAATATATAGAGATGTATGAAATCCACATGTAGAAGTGGTTCTTCCTTTATTCTCAAGCTGGGCAGGTCCACATCACAATGCCATGTCCATTCTAAGCTGTCTAGTGTAGGAAGGATCTAAACACTCAGGTAATAGTTCAAAGGAGAGTCACTTTGCCCAGGAGAACAAACTTCATAAAAACACTGTTTTTATTTTTGTTCTAGAATGAGATGATGTAGAGGTCAACTGAATAGTGCTTTAAATATACAAAGCACAGGTTGATGAAATTGAGACTTGTTTTTCCTTTTCATTGAAAGAAGAACCAAAACGAAGATTTTAACAGAATGAAGAACTTAGATAAGATGGATGGAAAGAAGGATTTCTTTTGATAATAAAGATGTTCTAATAAACACTTGAACAGATTACTCAATGACCTTGGAAATCTTCCATTAGTCTTCTGTAGACAATTACAACACTGCTGGGCTTAGAATCAGAAGACCGTTAACCCTTAGTCACTAATGAGTTTGGACAAGTTACTTAGCCTCTCTGGGTCCTAATTTCTTTATCTGCGAAATGACAATTTTGGACTAACAAAGGACACTTTTGATTCTTAGCTAGATTCTCATCTTGCTGGAATGACTCCTATCTCAAGTCAAGGAAAAGGGCTAGATTTCCTTGCTAGGCTATTTAATGGCTTGCAATAATGCTTTTCTCTGAAAGCACTAATTCCTTCACAATTTCTTATCATCCCAGCAGCAATCTGAGATAGGAAAGTACAAAATATCCTTTTTCTAAAGTTTCACATCAAACATATATTTACATTGAAAGGTCAAACTTCTAGGTTGTTAGAACTTTGATGCTTTGTGAAGAGTACTATATGATTTCTTGGAGCTCTTTACAACTGCCCTTTACATTAATTCACCCAGTACCAGGGATAAGGTGTGGGTTCAGCTATCAGAGTTTTACATTTCTTTTCTTTTACCTCCTGAGAAACAGAGAGAGGAATGACAAATTTTTAAGCCTCTTTGGCTGGTATGCTTGGGGTGTTATTTGCAAGGCTATAGATATACTCCTACAGATATTAATTTAGGTCCACCAACATTTATTGAATAGGCTTCAAGCTGAGAAAACTTAGAGACTAATGGAGGACAGCATTGTCTCCAAAGATAATTTGACAAGAATGTGCTATGATAGAGACACACACATGGTTACAGAGGTACCCAGAAGAAGGCATTCAGGCCAACCCAGGGGTACAGGGAAGGCTTCCTGGAGGACAGGACATTTGAAGTATATCCCAAAGAATGAGTGAAAAAGTATTCCAGTTAGGGTGGCCCGATATAATACTGAACATCCAGTTAAATTTGAATTTCAGATAAACAACAAATTTGTAGTATAATTTTTGGCAAAGATATGTCCTAAATATGGCATGAGACACACACTAAAAAAATTATTTGTTGTTTATCTGATATTCAAATTTAACTGGGCACCCTGTATTTTTATTTTCTAAATCTGGCAACTCTAATTCCAGCCTCAACAATATCTACTCTTCTACACCCCTGATGTACTGCATTATCTATCTCTTCCCAAGGAGGGTACACCACAGCTTCATCCCTCCCTTCTACAGCTGCTTCCCAGAATGGCCATCCCTGGCTAGTGCACCCCATCCCCATTAAAGTTACTCTCTGCTGTGTGCCAACACCATCCCCTAACATTAATCTCTATATAAAGACTTATCGCATTGTATTGCAATTATTTATTTAATTTCTGTCTTCTCCATTAGGATATAAGCATCTGGAGGACCGTGTCTTATCCACCTTGGTATGTTCAGAGTGCCAGCAGATGGGATCTCCATGAACCTTTTTTTGCCTAAATGATCATATACATGCAAATATGAGTGAATGGTCCATGTAGTGTTTATTTCCACACTAATCAGAGGACAAAAATGAATGACACTATGAACAGGACCTTTTATATGTGTTTTTTCTATTTTCTTCCACAAGTTGAGTGTATCAGATGTTTATTGTGTAATGGACATTTACCCGCTTTTGACCACCCAGGATCTAAGCTCCCTTCTTGCATTGGGGAAATCTGCCATTGAACTCACACAAAGACATGGTGGGAGACAGATACTAGCAGCTGTGGCGTGGTCATGTGACCCAAGCCCGGTCAAGATGGGCTGAATTCAGAATATATTCAGGACTTTGAAATCAGAATGAGTGATCAGGGCAATTTAGGCTTCATTCTGGAAGTGCTAGTGATAGCCAACAGTGCCCAGTTGGTGGCACCCTAAATTTCCTTCTGCACGATTGTGATAGTCCTAAGTGCTGTTTGTAAAATATTTCCAGTTCTTTCTTTCTTCTGAGTACATGGCACAATTTCATTTCCTGGCTGCCTTGTGGTTGAGTGAAGCCATATGACCTGTAACCGCTGATGAATTGTGCTGGAAGTGGTGAATGTTACTTCAGAGCTAAGAATTTAATTGATTGAGTAAGACCCTCCAGAGTTATCTTTTTCTTCTGGCATGGCCAGAAGAATGGTTTGAGATGGTGGCTGCTTTATCAGCCTGGGGCCCCAAGTGACTATATTGAGCAGAGGCTCACTGCCAACCCAACATGGACATGCAGATCGAGCAAGAAAGAAGCCTTTGTTGATTTAAGCTGCTTAAACATAACCCAGCCAATCCTGAAACTTTGGTTCCTGTTTATTAGCCTAGTTCTTTAGTCTTCCCAGTGATTCTGGAGCCAACCTATAGCCTTCCAACAAGTTATTTCTTTTTTAAGATAGACAGAATTGATATCAGTTGTTTACTACTGAGACTATCAAGTGGCCCACTAGGGATACACTGACAACTGTGATAGAAGCTGGTCATTGCAATGTCCTAGCTTTAATTTGTAAGAAGAGAGCAATTTGGGCCTAAGATCTGTTTTAAAGTTATTATGGACAAGAAGCAGAATGTTCAGGAGGAAAGAACATTGTTAGAAATCCTAACATTCTACGACTTGGTAGCTATGCTACCTCTGGAATGTAGTTGCCACTTTTACCACTTGAAACCTATTCCTCCAGGGTTGATGAGAGAGTCAAATGAGAAATGTCATGTGAAAATGTTGTGTAACTTTAGCAGAGCTGTACAAATGTGGCTGCTCATATCCGACCGAGGCTGGGACTAGGCCAGGCTAGGTCATGGAGAATTTAAGGAGTCCCATTGCAGTAACACTTGAGACTGAATTACTAAGTAATTACGCAAAGAGCAGGGCACTGCAGCTGCTGTGTAAATGTGAGAGGAGATTAGGGACCTTGGGAAGAGAGTAACTCTAAGACATCAGCTATAATTTCAACTGGGCTTGGGTGCATGGCATGATAGAAGAATACCTGCCTGCCCACCCAAGTTGTCACTGCGATGAAGCCAGAATTGCTACAGGCTAATGGGAAGAGCATCACGTCCAACTGAAGTTTCACCAGAAAGCTTGTTTCCTTTGTTTTTTTAAAGATTGGCGCCTGAGTTAACATCTGTTGCCAATCTTCTTTTTTTTCCTTCTCCCCAAAGCCCCCCAGTACATGGTTGTATACTCTAGTTGTAGGTCCTTCTGGTTGTGCTATATAGGACGCCACCTCAGCATGGCCTGATGAGTGGTGCCGTGTCCGCACTCAGGATCTGAACCGGCAAAACCCTGGGCCACCAAAGCGGAGTGCGCGAACTTAACCACTCAGCCACGGGGGCGGCCCCCCAAAGCTTGTTTCTTCTGTTGAGGCAACTGCTTCTGGATTCTTCTTCTACTTGACAAAAGCATTGTATTAGACCCTTCAGGTGCATTGCCTCACATCCTCCAAGAACATCTTTTGCCCTAGCCATTGAAGTGGCAACCAGGTTTGCACAGGTATAAGCTCATAGCACCTCATTTCAACTGCATCTTGTACTTCTCACTTTCTGCCTCAGGGTTCCTCTGACACCACTGTATGGGACACCTTCAGAAACCCTCTTGGCACTCATATATGCATAAACTAGAAGTGTGAGAAATTTAGCAGCCCACAGGTCACCCTTGACCAATGGGGGATATGAGTCAGTGGATAAGTGCTCCCCACTTCTGTACCACTGGCAGACAATTGTAAGGTGCATTCTACATAGCTCCACAGAAGGTCCCAGTGAGATGGAACCCCAGGTGTCCATGACGTGTCCCTCTTTCCTTCTATCCCTTTTCCCAGTGCACATTATCATTCTCTGGAATGACTCCTCTAAATAAATGATCTGCATGAACACCCTTGTCCCAGACTCTTCTTTTCATGGCAACCCAGGCCAAGGAAAGCATCATATTTATGCAAAGCTGAGACAAAACATCAAAGCTCTCCAGGCTCATCTATCCTAATCTCTCCCCTTCTTGTTCCCAGAATTCCTCTCTAAAACTCCCGTATTCCAAACTTGCCTTCTCTTTTGCTTTTTGGGTGTCTTTCTCTTTCTCTTTCATGGACACTCACACACACACACTGCAGCTGCTGGCACTCTTTCATTAAGATCCACCATTTTTGTCTTGCAAATGCAGAATATCCAGACTTGGCCATTTCACAGACTGATATAGTTTCCCTAATAATAATAGTAATAATAAATTGGTTGACGGGGATAAAGTTATCAAATTTTAGTTGTGCCAAATAAAGATATTCTAGAGACTATCTACTTTGGTTATCATTTTATAAAAGGACATGTTAACACCGAAAAAGCAGGAAGGCTATAATCTCAGACTAGGTAATGGCCCCCAAATTAGCATAATCTTAGCTTTCTGAATATTTCACCGCAGTGTCCTTTGTTTTCCCCTTCTGATGAGGGTTGATAATACTTGGTGAGCACAGGCATCACTTGTTCCCTCTAGGGTCCCATGGCATTCTGCTGCTCCCTTCTCACACTCTTTGGCCCCTGCGTCCCCCTCCTACCCACCACCTCCCAACGCTGTCACTCTGTCCCAGCACTATGTGCAAAATGGTTTGCACTTGTCTTGTCCAGTTCTTTCTTTCAACTAGATATAACATTTCTGAGATTCCAAAGCCAAGAAAATAAGTTGAAAACAAAACCAGAACAACAACAAAAGTATTTTGTGCTTAATTGCTGTACTTCTTTTTTTTTAAAGATGAGAATTCAGAGAAATGATAGAAACCTATGCTCTTGGCATCAGAAGACCAGAGGTGAAGTAACAGCTCTGTCATTAAGCAGTTGTGTGATGTCAGATAAGTCCCCATCCCTGGTAGTCATAGTGTCCTTACATGTGTGTTCTTACCAAGGGGGTGACTTGGGTTTCCAGTCATCTTGTAAATAGTCAAAGGGTAGGGCTACGACCTTTAGAATTCAGACTCTGCCACCCTTGCCTTTCTGAAACTGAGGGCCTGTGCCCAGGCCTTGCCCTGGGGCGTGGCCACTCTGTTAGGAATTTTCACCAACTCTGCAATTCGTGTGTGTGTGGTTGTTATTTTTCCTGACAGAGATTGGCTAAACATTCACTTTATTTTAAAATTATTCACAGCTTAGCATTTCTGTGTTGGTTTTGTACACTCTTATTCTATTAAGCCTATTTTAAATTATTTTTCTATGAGTTAGTACCCTACTTTCTTTTCTATTCCTTGACTCTCTAAGATTTATGCTTTTTAACTCTTCCCTTTGATTATCTCTTCATTTTATATGACTTTTTATTTTTTAAATCACCTTTATGTATTTTCATTCTTTTACTTTTTACTTTCAATGCACTAATACACTCTTATTTCAGCTCATTATATTTTTACCACTTTGTTTAATTTTATTTAATAGTTTAAAATGATAAACACCCTTTTTAATTACGTCTTTAACTGTTACCTTTACCCATCATTTCTACCATTCAACTGCAACCTGTTGTTATAGCTTTTCAGGAAGAAACTTCTTTTTTTTCATCTTCAGATCCCAAGCCCAGGTATGTTCCTTTTCTTTTATCTTTCAGGCAGGTGGCTTGCGTCCAATGTGCACTTTCATGACTCATTCTTTTCAGTGTTTGGGCTTCATTCAGGGGTCTCAGTTCCAACGTCTCAAGGAACCTGAGTCCAAAGCACTGCCTTCTGCCCCATGCTGCCTTTAAAAGCCAGTTCCCTTCGTTAGAAAATCATGAAAGGCCCCAGAATAGCTGTGGTTTCAGATGATCACTTGTATTTCCATCTGCCTCCTAAGTTTCGGCCCCTCAGGATTTCTATCACCTGCCAGTTAACTTGGCTATACATTTAGAAAGATGTTTGTTATGACTTTATACATTTTTTATTGAGAGGACATTTGTATAACATGAAGTTAACCATTTTGAAGTGTACACTTGAGTGGCATTTAGTACATTCACAGGGTTGTGCGATCACTACCTCTATCTACTTCCAAAACACTTTCATAACCCGAAAGGGAAACCCTGCACCCACTGAGCAGCTAATCTCCCATTTCCCGCCCCCCTTAGCCTCTGGAAACCTCCACTTTCTGTTTTTATGGATTTACCTATTCTGGATATTTCATACAAATGGTGTCAAAAATATGTGATCTTTTGTGTCCGGCTTCTTTTATTTAGCATAATGTGATGTTTGTTACGTTTTATCTAGAGTCTTTTGCTGTTTTGTACTGGGAGAAATTTCAGGATATCTAGTACATATATCATATTGTTGGAAACAGAAGTCCTATATCTGATTATTACTTAATGTTACCATGAGTAGGAAATTAAAGGACTTTATTGAAAATCCCTTTTGACTGGTATTTATCTGTCAGAGCTCCAAAACTTTCACTCAGCGCTTTACATCTTTTTAAAACAAGCCAGGGTAAGAGAACTTCTTCTATTATTTGGTCAATAATTCCCTAAAACAATGAGCTTTCAAAATATAAGTTCCTTCTATCCATATTTTGAATCCTATATTAAATTTCACTTAATAAGTAATCAGAAATTTTTTTAAATTCACTATAGGAAAAAATACTTTCTTGAATTAGGAAAAATAGAGTGATTATTGTATGGAAAAATACATTGTGAATACATCTCCTTGCTTACCTCTCCCATAGGAATCAATTCTTAATGAACTTCCAAATAGAAGTAGAAGTACCAATCACTTGTCAAAACGATGAAATAATGTCTCTAGGATAGGAGAGCCAGAGGCAATCAATATGGGACCTACCTATTTTGGTAGGATGATTTTGCAGGTGCAAATTTCCTGAGGGATTTTGAACTGATAGAACACAGTGTTTATCTACTGAGGAGAGTTGCCTCTTGGGAGGGACTGCAGATTTTCAAGGGTTTTTCTCCTTTTCCTTTACCATGGGCAATTTTTCTTCTGCTGCTCCAAACTGTGGATGTAGAAACATTTATTAAAAGTAATCATCCCTGTAATTAGTCAGTAACTATTTGCCTTTCATTGTCAGGTGCACTTATTTCAATGAGCAAACCTGGAGTTGACTGAGGACCAATGAAGTCAGAACCTTTGAAGTCATTGTATGTGATCTTAATGGATCTAGTTCATCATTTGCCTTTTCATCATCCAGTATTCACATCTGGCGGCACTTTTATTCATCTTAGAGGCAAGCTTCTCAAATGCATAGGTTTTATTTGCTCAAATTGTTCCTTATTTGTCTCAGTGGGATAGGAAAATAATTATATTAGAGACTTCTTAGACATTTAATTCAACTAGGATAGAGTGCTTTCATCTAGAGCAATGGTTCTCAACAGGGGGTGATTTTTCCCTCCAGGGGAAGTTTGGCAATGTCTGCAGACATTTTTATTTGTCACAAACAAATGGGGGGGCAGTGGTGGTGCTACTGGTATACAGTAGGGAGAAGCCTAGTATATTAGGGTTCTCCAGAGAAACAGAACCATTAGGATTATGAGGAATTGGCTCACATGACAAGGGAGGCTGAGAAGTTCCACAATCTGCCATCAGGAAACTGGAGACCCAGGAAAGCCAGTGGTATAATTCAGTCCAAATCTGAAATCCTGAGAACCAGGGGAGCCAATGGTTTAAATTCCAGTCTGAGGGGGGCCGGAGAAGATGAGATGAGGTGTCTCAAGTCAAGCAGGCAGGCACGAAGCGAGAGAGGCCAATTCCTCTTCCCTCCACCATTTGTTCTATTTAGGCCTTCAGCAGACTGGATGATGCCACCTACATTGGGGAAGGGAATCTGCTTTAGTAAGTGCACCAATTCCTGTGCTAATCCCCTCCAGAAACACTCTCACAGACACACCCAGAAATAATGTTTAATTTGGGCACTCTGTGGCCAGTCAAGTTGGCACATAAAATTGACTATCATACCAGGAGTGCTGCTAAGCATCCTACAATACACAGGACAGTCCCCATAACAGAGAATTTTCCTGTCCAAAATGTCAACTGTGAAGAAGTTGAGAAACCCTGATCCAGCCTGAAGCGATTCTAGAATTTAAATTTTGTTCCTTCTTGGGCTCAGATGATTTTAAATGATTTTTTGAAATGCATTTTAAGTCTTCCAGGACAGAGAATATGCTCTTGATGTCAACACTTCCACATCAAAATGCTAAAAGTCTAAGATTTAATCTCTTAATTTTCATTTTTCCAACTCAAGAAACTTAGCGCCTATATTCTAGTTCACTGTTTCTCAAAATACAGTCCTTAGACCATTAATGGATGACAAGGGTTCCCCTGGAGAGCTGTAAACCATTCAAAAAGTGTAAATCTTTATGTCACATCAGTGTTTCTAAGAACATCATGTGCAAGTCTGTAGACTTTTATTTAGTTTTGTTTCACTAGTTCTTTTTCTGTTGGAAAGTGCAATGAGTAAAGTCAGCAGCTGTGGAATCTTTTGCTCCACATAAGCCATTCTCAGTCAAAAAAAGTTTGAGAACCGCTGCTGTTGAAACTCTTTTTTTGTAATAGCTCCTCTTGCCCAGCCTCCTGCCAAGGTGGATATGTCCATTCCTTCTCCCTGCTACTCTTTATCTACAGATCTCAGTCTTCCTTCAAGACCCATTTTAAGTGCCCTCACATTGACGGATGTATTCATTGATTTGTTCATTCCTCACACACATTGAGAATCTGGGTAACACCACTACCACTATGCTAAGGGCAGGGGACATAGGAAAAACTCCCAAAGACAGAGTTCCTTGAGTAGCTCATTGTTGGAGGAATTCTGACCTCTTTTAACACTTCCCCTTTCCGGTACTCCACAATTTAATACTTGATCATATCTTGCTACTTATTACTCTCAAATTGACTTCTTTGTGTTGATTTCTCCTCCTGAACCACAACAAAATATCTTTTCAGGCTAAGATTGCCAGATAAAGTATGGGACATCCAGTTAAATTTGAATTTCAGGTAAACAAGGAATAATCATTTAGTATGAGTGTGTTGAAAATGTTGCATGAGCCACAATTAAATTAAAAAGATTATTCATTGAAATTCAAATGTAACTGGGCATCTTGTATTTTTATTTGCTAAATCTGGCAATGCTGTTTAGGGCAAGGTTTTCTAATATTTTCCCTACATCTCCAAGGACACGTGAGATAAGCCTGGATATGCAGTCAGTACTCAAATGAGCACTCACATAAGCAGTTGTCTCATTCCTTTGAGGCAGACAGAAAGTTAAAATATTCTTTCTCCAAGGGTAGTGACAGTGAGTAATTTGTTCTGGTTCATACCCACATCATAGTTAAATCGTAAGCTGAAGTGGGAGTAGGCTTCCAGGAAATGGTGGAGTTTAAGATGTAACTTCTAAAATATCAAATTAGGAGAAGAGAGAATTCAGGCCCAAAAGATTTTTTTTTGGTGGAGGACAGGGTGGGTGAGAGTTTCTCTTTTAGTGCTGTGCTTTCCAAGCCTGGTTTCACATAGGGCATTGGTATACTGATAACGCAGGGAATCTCGTTTCAGTCTCAGTTATTTGGATAGTTAATACTAGAAATTTAACCCCAAAGAGTATTTTTTTTTTCATCTAGCACTTTGCTGTCAACGAACGTTATGCTATTTCTACAGCGGACATTTGACTGAAAATTCCTGGGGCTACTCCTGAGATCTCAGCACTGATGAAATGACTTACCTTGAATGCCCAGAAAGTATAAACAGCCATTGCCAAATAGCATCCATTCTGAGCCCAGAAGGTCAGTTTCTATTTGCAGCACCAACTACAATTATTGATTTTTGGAGCCCAGAAATGCCTTGCTATCTGAAATTTGTTGGTAAATGTCACACATATAGCAAAGTATTATGCAAACAGGAACCACAGTCACACAAAATGCCATGACAACTTCACAACACTTGAATTTTTTCATACTTTTCATAGCCAGGAGTCTCACACTCTAACCCTGGCTGTATAAATGGGTGCTGTTGTTTGCAAGAGGAAGGGGTGTCAGAGACGAGATTTACTTCTTGTTCCTATTTAGAGCCTTCTGGTTGTTCCACTGCCTCACTGTTAGGGCCTACCTGCCACTGAACTTGTTCCCTGTCCCCAAGACTTTAGTAGGCTGCTATAGAGAAGTGACAGCAGAGACATAGACCAGATAGCTCCAATGCTCTTTTCCAGCTCTGTGCCTCATATCATCAGTCCTCTTCAGACTGAAAGGTATTGACTTCTCATTTGTCTTGAGAAGATGGAAAGGTTTATTTGTATTTGTCCAAAGTAATTCCAAGTGGAAAACAAAGAAATCAAATAATTTACTAAAGCAAGGAGATGGGAAAACGTTATTTTCTTTAGAATACAACAAATCCTCTAGTACCCAACATAGTTGGACAATATTTTTCGGATTAACATAAATTTATCAATGTTTTCAATTTTCAAATCATTTGAACATAAAATAGGCTTAATAAAATTATAGTCAACAGATTTTAAAAGATTTTTATCTGTAAACTTTCAGAAATGCACGCAAGTAGAAAGAATAGTATAATGCACTCCTCACGCACCTATGACCCAGCTTCAACATCTATCACTGTTGTGCCATTCTTGTTTTATTTACAGTCACCACTATCTTTTCCTAGAGTATTTTAAAGCAAATCTCAAACATTATGTTCTTTCACCTTCAAATACATCTTCAACTGATAAAGATATTTTTATATAACCACCATGCCTTTATTATATGTAACAAAATTAGAAATAGTTTCTTAATATTATCTCGTAGCCAGCCCATAGTCAAATTTCTCCATTTGTCTCCAAAATACACTTGGTTTACTCTAATAAGGATTCAAGCAAGTCTACACATTGCATTTGGTTGGGTTTCTTAGTTTCTTTTATAGTGAGCATAATTCCATCTTTTTTGGGACAATTTAGAAAGCATCCTATGATTTCGGAGACTCTTGGGATCTTTAGTATAACAATAATTATACTTTACATGTCCAGATGTCCGTGAATAAGTGGTTATAATATCAGAACATCAGATTGTGGGTTTAGGACTTTAGAATAGAGAACTTCTTCCAAATGCCACGCAAAGAACCAAAGTGAGACTATAGCCTTTGTCATACAGCCTCTTTCAGAAAATGTGTAAAGGACTTAGTTGAACTTTGTTGGCTTTGATATGCAAACGATGTAGCTAAAATTTTCCAACTTAAAACAAATACTTCCAAAATACTACGTCAAGACTAGCTATTAGAAAAATCAAAGTAAAATTTGAAGACATTTCCATTGCAGGATTTTTATGGGTGTAAGGTATTTCAAGGAAGGGCTAATGAGTCATTTGATTTACTGAGAAAGAAAACACAACCTTTCCAGAAGGATGAGAGGCTTCACCAAAGTGGCTGAGTAGCTAGGCCCAGAGCTTTCAGTGTAGTTTTCAGCAGTTTGTCAGTTGTCAAACAGCTTTATTTGAAACCAAAACTTTTGGACAATCCAAAGTGCTGCCTGCCTTTCTTGAGCCTTGCTCTCTTGTAGTCTTTTTAAATCAGCATCATGCTTCTTACATTATCACTTTCTTTTTTTTATTCCTGCTCCATCTCAAAGAAACTCTCCACAGAATTGTTACTAACTACAAAAGGAAAAAGCAACTTTATAGTAGAAGTCTGGAAGATACCACTTTAACCAAGGTATCAAAATGATCACCGCTAGTAATGGGAGCAATTGAAATTGTGCCTGATGGGATTCAATCAGGAGAACACAGACACGCTTCTGTGATATTTCTGCCAAAGATGCATAATATAAATCTAATCACAGGAAACATCAGATAAACCCAAGTTAAGGAACATTCTGCAGAATTCTTTGACTAGGGACTTCTAAAGCGTCAAGGTCATGAAAGTCAAGGCAAGACTGAGAACTGTTTCAAATTAAAGGAGACTAAAGAGTACAACTAAATGCAACATATGATTCAGGACTGGGACCTTTTGCTGGAAAGAACATAATTGGGGCAATTGGCAAAACTTGAATGTCGTCTGAGGATTAGATGGTAGTTATGAGTCAATGTTAGTTTGCTCATTTTGAGGGTTGCATCGTGGTTATGTAGGAGAAGGATTTTGTTCATAGGAAATACAAACTAAAGCATTTTGGAGATGGTCATGGGACATCATTTCAACAACTTATTCTCAAATGCTTCAGGGGAATAAATGGTTTTTTGTATTGTACTTGCAACTTTTCTGTAAGTTTGAGACTGTTTAAAGTAACATAGCTATGGAGGAAAAACAGCCTCCCTCTTTTCCTCACTGACTTGAGATGTGCCTTTTATCATATGATAAATTTCCATATGCAGTTGAATCAGTTTATGCAATACCACCCCATTGCTGTGTCTGCTCATGAATTAATACCACTCTGTTTTAGTCATAGAAGCTTTATAATATGTTTTCATACCTAGTAAGTCCAGCCTTCTTCTTCTCTTTATTTTTCTCTTCTTTTTCAGGATTTTTCTAGCTATTCTAAGGTAAAATTGTCTCTATTTGCATATCCTTTGTGTGAAACTCAAATCAATGGAAAAACTATTGGAAATGACAAGAGATTTTAATAAAGTAACAGATTATAAAATAAATACTCAAAAATGAAAGTACTCCATTAAAAAAGTATCATATTCAAAGATATAATGAGACAAAAGACCTCATTCAGAATAGAAAATAAATAAGTAAAAGAAAATAACTAGGCATAAAATTAACAAGATACATCCAAAACCTATATGAGGAAAATTACAAAGTAGTTTGGAAATACACAAGATTATACTTGAACAAGAGGAAAAACATTCCATGTTCTTGAATAAAAAGAGTCAACATCATAAAAATATTGGTTCTTCCCAAGTTAATTTTATAAATTTAACACAATCCCAATAAAATTATCTGTTAACGCCTTTTGAGGATTGCCTCAGCTTCTGAGAGCCATGTCACCTCCGCCAGGCAGCCCATATCCAATGAGGGATTGAGGCAGGAGTACAAAGGCCTGGCCCCTTCTTCAAGGGGGAACAACTCTGCAAGGCCCTTTCAGTCCGAGAGCTCCCTGCACAGTTGGCTGAGGCTTCCAGTGGGACTGTATCACAGCTCAGCTTCTTCACTTCCTGCTTCTTTCCTCTCCCTTCCTCAGGCATGGATCCCGAGAGCACTCCCTAATAAATCTCCTGCTTACTAACCTCGGATAAAGCACAGTCGTCCCTTAGTATCCGCAGAATATTTGTTCCAGGACTCCCTGTAGATACCAAAATGTAAGGATGCACACGTCCCTTATGTAAAATGGCATAGTATTTGCATGTAACCTAAGCGCATCCTCCTGTATGCTTTAAATTGTCTCTAGATTAATTATGATACCCAATACAATGTAAATGCTATGTAAATAGTTGTTATACTGTATTGTTTAGGGAATAATGACAAGAAAAAAAGTCTGTACATGTTCAGTACAGATGCAACAATAGTGGGCCTTTCCATCCACTGTTGGTTGAACCTGTGGATGCAGCATGCAGATATGGGAGAGTTGACTGTAATTAAACAAGGAGGTCATTAGACTGAACTGGCTCTCATGCCTTGGTAGCCTATGTAAGCAAACTGAAACCTAAGCCGGAGTCAATGCATTCATACTCAAGAAGACAAAATTTGAGGACAACTAATCACAAACAGCCGACTAGACTTTCCCAACTGCTTCAGCTACAGCCAATCAAATAATTTCCTCGCTTTGTTTCCGCATCTGCTCTATAAAAGCTTTGCCCCTAGATCCTGTTGTGGAGGACTCCTACCCACTTCCTGTTTGGTGCTGCCCCATTCAAATGATGTTTGCTCAAATAAACTCCTGAAAAATTGTAATGTGCCTCAGTGTATCATTTAACACCTGTATCTCAGAGTCTGCTTCCCATGTAATCCGGACTGGGACACAGTCTCTTGGATTTTGCTTGATGTGTGAGCACAGACTCTTCAATCCTGAGGGATTAGACACGGTACCCTGGGCTTCATGCCCTTTAGGCACAAGGCAGCTTTCTACCCCTGGAGAAAATTACCTCAATCTAGTTCTGATACTGCTACGTTCCCGAGAACAGTAACTTCCTGTAGTGCCTCTAGTTTGCCCCCTCTTGTAGAATATTTTCTTCCCTTGTAGATGTGGGTACCTGGCTTAAAAAACATGATGATGCTATATATCTTCTAAACAGGCTCTGCACCACTAGCCATACTCAGCTGCTGGTCCACTATCTTGACTGTACCACCACAGACAAATGGATCTCAATGGGAGCTTATAAACACTCTAATCATATAATATGTTATATATATTTAATACATATTATTATATATAATTATTATAATTATAATATATAATTAGTTAATTAATATATAGTAATATATATTTGTATTATTATATACAATATTATTATATTTTATATTTCAGAAGTATGTTCAAGTTTTCTCCTTTTATAATACGTTTCAGGTATTTGTAGTATATGCTCATTTTTGACTTCACTTAGTTTTACAGTTGTTGATAGTTTGAACTCCTAATAGTCACAACATCCATAGTGAAGAATAATTTTTGTTCTTAAACACTTTCATTTCAATCATTTCATATAAACTGGATTCCTATTACTTAGAAGAGTTCCAGTCAACTCAAGCTCCAGCTATTAGCATAATTTTGTAATGTGTAACCCTCCCGCCCAAGAGTAAGTCTTGTTGCAGTAGCCATCTGTAAGGGGAGCTGTTCTCATCTGATTGCCATAGTCACCAGACTTTTGGTTGCAATTGTCATCTGGAGTCTATGTCACACAAAGGTCTATTTATAAGAAAACATGGAGTGATTATTTAACTCAGGACTACATAAAGATAACCAAAGGACTAATTCTGCATCAGTGACCTCACACTATGAAATTAGAATAATATAAATAAAAATAATTAGTTAAAATAACTATTCAACAACCAATAATTAGTATGCAGTGGGGTTCTAATATTAATTTCTAATTTCTTCTTCCCAAAAGAATTGGTGAAAACCCTTAACCTGGTGTTCTTGGGAAATGTCTGTTCTAATCTTCTCTTCTTCCTGAGGTGAATATTTCGCTGTTTGCTCTTCCTCTGTGTGTCCCATACAGTACTTGTCATGTCATCTGTTTGGTATGTCACCCTTTGTTTAGGAACCCTTATTATGATTTGTAGAAGTGTTCCTAGTCTGGACATCAGTCATCACAAAAAAATCACTTTGGGTACAGTTTGTTTAGCATTTATGCTGCAAATAAGGTTTGTTTTTCTTCAACATGCTCTGCAACGTGTCTAGGTATGACCTCTATCTTTCTGAAGCTTTGTAGCTTGGTGTCTCTGCCTGACTCCACATGATCTGGGGCCCACCTCTCTGTGTTGTGCCCCTTTGTCCCTGTCTAGCCTGTGCTATGACCATTAGGTCATAGGGGAAAGAGTCATACTCTGGTCCTTTAGGAAGGAAGAGTCGTTTCTCTTCCATCTCAACCTTGTCTCTATAAGCCAGCTCAGCGCATCCACATAGCTGTCAGCCTGTTAAGGTGAGTCATGAACACCTACCTGTCATCTGGCTCATTCCCTGCCAACTCTACTTTGATTCACTTACTGACTGGTCCCCTGGTCCTGGGCAGATCTTTCCTTTGGTATCTTAAACCAGCCTACGGACTTTTGAATTGGATCTCGAGTCTCCAGCCCAATGTCCCGGGAAGGGCTTTGACTTGGATTGAAGCTGGGTGCCCCCAACTCTTGGGCTGCTTGAGGATGTGATTCCCCTCTAAGCAAGTCCTTGAAGCTAAAAGCAAGGTCGTGGCCCATTGTAAGGTCCCCTACTGCTTTCTCATTGTCCCCAAGGAGGTGATTTGGACACTCACAGATTAGAATCCAAGCTGATGATGGATACTTCACTGGGCAGAACCAGAGACCTTATAACACTTCCAACTGAACATTCTTAAATATCTGTCCTGGCTGATGATTGACCCTTTCATCATTTGATCCCTCAATGTACTTTTAAAAAAAGAATAAGAGAGAAGTTGGGAAAAAGAAACTAGTAGCCTCTGAAGAATCTAATTTTAAACAAAATTTCCATCCCCTGTCAAGCTTCCAGCATTAAAAAAAAAGTGAAATGTACAACTTAGATCATATCTAGTGACCTCTGTTCCACACAGCCTCTCTCTTTATTGAAACCTCCTGTGGCATTATAAGAGACTCACTGAAATATCCGTTAATGAAAAGCCGGACAGCAAGAAAGAAGTAATAAGGAAATTTTATCTCTTTGACAGTCTTCTAATAAAAAAATGAAAGGAAAGTAAGTTCATTTTAATTAATGAAAGAGACATGGATTTCATCAAGTTGGAAAGGCAAATAAACACTGTTGGAGGCAAACAGCATTCCTCTGTGCTTCTTGGTTACAGGTACTGAGCGTTGCTTCATTGGAACATGAATTAGATTTATTGTACTTGTCTGTTTTCGTATTCGGTGATCCTAGGATTAGCATCATTTCTTATTTATAAGGGTATATTCCCAATGATGAGCACAGTGCTTGTCACAGAGGTGGTACTCAATAAATCCTTCCTGAATGGATGAATAAAAGACAATACATGATCCTTTCTGCAGGAATTTATTCTCTTCTTGGGAAGAGAAGACACAAACACGCACAAAAATAAATGATCCTATCATCTTATTCATTGTTAATTTTTCACTCTTATTATCTTATTATTCACTATTAGTTTTGCGGTATTTGTAATAAGTCCTAAAGGTGGTCAATGATGTTCTTTGTATGCTGGACGGTGTCTAGTTCTTCCAATGCTCTAGTCTCAGGCTTGCCTCCCAACTCTGCCAGGTGTGCTTGTTTTCTTCAATAGTTGATTAACCCCTCTTCATCCTTCAAGTCCCAGCAGAAAAGTCATTTCCTCCTGGGAGTCCTCCATGATTTCCTGGGTTAGGTTATCTGGTCCTGCTGCATGTTCTAGAGAAACATTCAGAATTACACTTGTGATCACTCTTCCTGGAAGTCTTTCCTGATCGAGTGTGAGCCCCAAGAGGGCAGGGGCAGCTTCTGTCTTGTTCATCTCTTCCCCAGGGCTCAGCATAGCAGATGTTCCATAAATCCTTGTATAATGATCAGACACCTTCTCGTTAGGATCACCTTGACAAAGGTGAGGGGCTCTGGAGCATGGAGCTGGTTCTGGAACTGATGAGGAATAGACTGCTGAAGCAGAGAAGAATGTATTCAAGGTGTGTGGTTGGTAGCCCAGCAACACTGGCATCACTTGGAGCTTGTTGGAAATGCAGCTTCTCAGACCCCACCCCAGACCTGGGTGATTCATATGCATGTTCAAGTTTGAGAAGCACTGCTTCTAGAGGCTTCACCTGGCCACATGATGCTGAGGGAGAAGGCGGACCTTGGGAGTTACTCCACCTAGGAGAGTGAGTACCCTGAACAGGCCTAGAAACTGCCTGGACATGGAGACAGGGGTGGTCTCAGAGACCCTCTAAAGGCTCCTGTTTCCCCTACAGTCAAGGTCTGAGTTCTAATTCAACGCATTTGACCTCACGGAACACAAGGTAACTGATTACCTTTGTCTGGGGAAAATGCTGTTTACCAGTGAGTTTTCTCTACAGACACTGTGGAAGTGTGGTTCCTCTCCTGGCCTCGTTGCCAGTTGGACATCGAGAAGCGATAGTCAGCCTGCATTGGACTCAAAGCTTTAGATGCCCTGACCCCTGGCTAACTTTGCATTGCTAGAGCTAAGCAGAAAAGATCCCACACAGATCCCACAAGTATCCTTTCTACCCATCCCACCCCACCTCACTTGCAGGCTAGGTGAGTCACTTGCAGGCTAGGTGAGGGGAAAGAAAGTCCACAGCCGAGGAGTCCAAAGCTTCAGGGCCCTGTGGGTGGAGGTAGATGGGCAGAGCTTGGCAAAGAGGATGCCAGCATAGGCTGTCTGCAGGGCAAGCCAGAGGGGGCATGGGCTCTAGGTTCAGGCACAGGGGCTGTTTTATACCAAAAGCAGGAGAGAAAGATGTTTTTAGAATCCAAATCAGAGCTGGACAAAGAATTTCTCTGCCACCAGGGACTTCTCAGTCACAGACATGCCCAAACCCTCTTCTAGTCGGAGGGCAGCAGGAGCTCAGGATCCTTTGATAGCAGGTAGATACATACAGGTGGGATGAGATGGAGGTTTGCTTCAGGCTCTCATCAATTCATTAGACCTGGAGTCAGGTCCCCACTGGGCCCACAGCTCCCCTAACCAGAAAAGAAGCATTTCACACAATTATTTCCTGAAAAGCCACCCTGCATTGCTTCTTTCCACTTTTAGTTCTCAGAGGTGGCTTTCCCAGTGCTCTGAAGAATATACCTCTGTTTTACTTGGAGCCACCTCAGCTTAAACACCTCTGATCTTGTTGAATCACCCCTATGTTTGGCAAAGCCAAGGTCCCCAGACCCACCTCCCAGGGCATAAGTAACTCCTTTTGCTGCTTCAAGGAGGCTCTGAATTGCGCCCTGCCCATCCAAGGTCACCCTGCCCATCCCTGCCACCACCAGTTTCCCAGGTTCCTGCCTCAGCAGCTCCCACCACTGACACACAGGGTTGTACAAGGAGCAGTTGGCTCATTTGGTCACTTGCAAAATGAGGCAATTTATGATCGTCTTTAAGTGCTGCATTGACAATACTAGGGAAGAGCCTGCCTGAGTGAATTGTGGGCACAAGGGCAGCAGGAGTGGGGAAAGAAGTGGGTATTTGGAAGGAGGATGAGAGGGGCTGGAAATCCCACTCAGGTATACGCCAAGATAACGGCAATACTGTGTGGTGGATCAAACTGGGTCTCAGAATCTTCATGGCTTTTTAAAAAAAATTATTATTTCTGGCTTTTTATCTTGCCTTCACCCTCACTAAGGACTTTACCTCGCTTTCCTCATCTGTAAAATGGGTTGTTGTAAGGTTTAACTGGAATCATGCATATAAAGCCCTTAGTGGGGTGCCTGGTACCTAGAAAGCACTCAATTAATGTTTGCTGTTATCTGTATTGCTCCACTTCAGGGAGTAATTGGGGTGCTGGAGGAAGACACCCAATCAGACATGCTCCCAGCCTCCAAGCTAAACACCTCTCTAGGAGGGCTGATGGGAAAATACTGTGCAGAAGGCCAAGGGGTGGTGGCCCTGGGGAGAGACTCTTGGAGGCCCAGGTGACCTCTGCACCCAGGCGCCCGCCCTCCCCAGCTGTGCGGTGGAGCTGCCGGCGGGGGCGGTGGCCGAGCGTCCACTAGGCCCACGCGTCGGCGGTCGGGCGGGCGGGGCTCCCCGCCCAAGCGTCCTGGGCAGGCGATAAAGCAGCTCCGCGGAGGCGCTAGTGCGCGGGGCAGCGCGGCGGGAGGGGGCCGAGACCCAGAGATCGGAGCAGCAGGCACGGGACGGCGCGGAGCAAGGCGAGCGCCATGAGCAGCAAATGCGACGTGGTCGTGGTGGGGGGCGGCATCTCAGGTCAGTTGCGGCTGCTCGCCCTCCTTCCTCCGCTGGCTCTTGGTCAGGCGGCCGCCCTGGGAGGCGCGCGGGGGAGGCCGTGGGGCGGGGGCTGCCCCCTGGAGCCGCGGATTGTCCGTGCGAAGGCGAGGATCTAGCGGATCCCGAGAGCCGCGCACAGAACCTTCCCTGGGGGAAAGATTTGGTGCGCACCTGGACAGAAGCTGGGGGCTGGAAATCTGTTGAAGGTCTGGGGCCAGACTTTGAACTTTTTCCCCCCGGAAGGCTGCCAAGCTAGGGGAAAGGGGGTGGGCAGGCAAGAGACTCCTGCTGTGCGTTGGCGCAAAGGTCAGTTATTTGCCCCAAGCAAAGTCAGTCATTTGCTCCAACCTGACCTGGATACTCCGCACCCTCGCTTGGAGCTGGCATGCATCACAACGTTCTGTTGTCCTGGCACCAGGAAAACGACCTTGAACAGCTCCCGGTTCAGAAAGAAGGGGTCGGACCCCGGGGCCACCGATTGCCAAAGACCCTCCTGTGCCTGATTCTCTGTGGTACCGTGATTGTCATGGGTCTACTGAGGCTGCAGGGCCTTCTTGGAAAATGCCTTTTCTCCTCCCGCCCTCTTCCCCACACCCCTGCTCCCTCCCTGCACCAGCGTAGGGTAGTGGCCAAGCTGACCAGAGGGCTAGGGTGGAGAAACTTGGCTCTCTGGCCTAGTCCCTATTTGGCAGGGATAGGACAGAGACTACCCTCTCATATACAGGGGGAGCTGTGCGCGTGGCAGAGGGCCCCAAAGACAGAAGTCAGAAGGAGCGATGGGGTCAGTGGGAATAAGCAATACTCCCAGAACAGCCTGTTTAACAGACTCCTGGGGATGCTTTGATCAAACTCTCAGAGCCTCCTGGTGCTTGAGGAGTAGTTAGGACACCTCGAAAACCCATGGATATGTTGGCTAAGACTTGCCCTAACCAGATCTCAGGAGCAGGGGTCAGCCTTGCTCCCTGTGAGGCAGGCAGGGCAGAAATGCTCTGACTCTTCTGTGCCTGGTGAGGAAACTGAGGCATTGGATGTTGAGGGCTGACCCTGGGCCTGTGCTGCTCCTTCCACTCCAGCCCTTCTCACCTTTGGGTCAGATCCCAGGCTACCACTTCTATCCACCTGGCCCTCCTGAGCTCACTCACACCAGGCTCTGTGCCCGGTGCTGCAGCTACATAGATGCATAAGCACAACAGCATGCTGAGGTGGGCCAAGGCTGTATAGATTCCGTTTTCTTTCACTGTTTTTGACATCTTCTCTCTTAAAGGAGCTTGGGCTTAAAAGCATATCCATCTAAGTGCTTCTTGATGCTGCCTTGCACAGACAGGCCACCATCTTACAGAAGCTGAAGTTTCTTCCTTCCAGGCCCCCTGAAGTATGTCCAATGGGTTCAGATTCTTCTATTTTTCCCCCTTATTTTGCCCTTTCTGATTCATACTCCAAACCTTCAGACTCACTCAAATTGTTCATGTTAGACTCATACAGGAGGGGTAGATAAGGGTTTAGCTGTTTTTACAAGCAGCGGTGAACCACTACATTCCCCCCTAACCTCTCAAAACATGGGACTGATGAGTCCATCTGCCTTTTCTCAAGAACGTTACATGGAATAGGCATTGTTCTAAAGACCAAGAAAGCAGGGTTCTAAGGCCTGACTCAGTCGCTTTATCTGCTACATGAGGATAACATCAATTAGACATAGCTAGATTACAAGATCATTGTGAAAGGCAAGTGAAACAATGTGTGTGAAAATAGCTTCACAAGATCTGACGGTTTACTCAAGGGTTTTACTCATTTATTCAAACAGTGGGCATTAGGGAAGGCTGTGGTAGGGGATGCAAAAATGGATCACATTGTTCTTGCCCTGGAAAGTTTGTCCATCCAGGAAGGGAGATGAGATACTCAAACAAAGACAATACAAGGTAGAAAGCGTACGTGCCACAAGAGGCGTCCATTTCTTAATTCATTATTCATTCATTCAATGAGCATTTACTTCCTTTCCCACATCTTATCCCAAAGGGAATAAAAGATGAATTATACAGGGCTGTTGCCCCTGGGGCACTCACAAGCTGATGTGGGAGGCAGAGTCATGAACATTTAATACTAATGAACTGTGATAGATGCTTTAGTAGTGCATGGACAATGTTCTAGAGAAGGTGATCGGAGAGAATGTCGATCGCTGCCTGAGAAAATCTGAGTAGACTTCACAGAGGAGGTGACATTTGAAGTAAATCTTAAAGGATAAAAGTGAATTCACAAGACTAAATGAAGAATATATTAAGCTAAGGAACAGCTTATATAAAATCACAAATATGAAAAAACACAGTAGTGTGATTAGGAAACCTTAAGAACTTCAGTGTGGAGAGTTGGGGGTCTGGTGGGAGACCAAGTTACAAAGGCCAGCTAAGATGAATTGTGGGGAGCCTTGTATGTCATCCTCAAAAGGTTTACTTCCTCTGTGGTCAATGAATGGCCACTGAGGATTTTTCATTCACAAAGCGGCATGTGTCAAGTGACAGGAATATGGTGATGGTGTTAGCAAAAAGAGGGATGTGAAGAAGAGGAAGAGCAGGTTTGGGGGAAAGATGGGACGTCTAGAGTTGGAGGTGCTGGGAGGATATCCATGCAGAGAAGACTAGCAGTTGTAAATGCAGGGAAGAAGTCGAGCCTACAGATGGAGCGACAGAGAAGTTTTAGTTGAAGCCGCTGAAGTAAATGAACCAAGAGTGTAGAGAGGAGAGGACGTCTGAGATAGAACTAGAAGAGAGGGTACTTACCTCCTGCATAAGGACGGGGATATTTCAGTCATTCTCTGTAGTTTGATGAGAGAGATGAGGAAACTGAGAAACTGAAAAACACTTAGTGAAGCTCAGATCTTAGCTTAGATGTCATTTCTCAGAGCAGCCTTCCCGAGTCCCCCCAAATTGGATTAGATGCTTAACTCTCCTCTGCCACTTTGTCCTTTGCCATTCATTTTTAATTGTTCACTTATTGGTGTAATTGTTTATTCAGTATCTTTCTCCTCCACTAAGCTGTAAGCCTCTAGAGCCTGAGGAAGTGTCTCTTTTCCTCCCCAGAGAACCCCCAACCGCAGCTCCAGAGCTCGGCCTGGCCCAGTTAGCACCCGATAAATGTATTGGATTAATGAACTTTAACTTTACACCAACAAAGTAGCAATCAATTGAACCTGAAATTCACATCCTTATACTACCAACTCTTTTGCATTTCATGCCTAATCACAGTGACAATGGGACAAGTAGCAAAATCAGAAGTTTAGAATTAGTGGGTCACTGACACAAGGATTTACATTTAAACGTGTCTGAATTTGACTCTGATTTTTAAACTTTGTTAATTATTAACCTTGGGACATTCTGGTAATTCTCTGATAGTTTTCAAAGCTGTCAGCAAATTTTAATCACTCTCTTTGGGATAAACAGAGATGTATTGGGTGTATAGCTGGTTAATATATAACTTTCTTTTTTGATGTTTGAAAAATTCCAAGGCAATTGTGGAATAGCTTTTTAGAAATGTGTGTGGTATATTAATGCTTACCTACTGAAATCTCTTTCACCCAGGGAGCAGATCATCTCTGGAGACTTGGCAGAGTAATGGCATTTCCCACATGGAGCTGGACAGCATCACATTGCTTCTCGGTTTTAGTGTTTGGGTTGATGGAACCATGGAAATTATCTTTTTCAGTTCTGGAGTGGCTCTTGCTCAATCTTCAAAATAAAAGCTAAAAAAGGGAGACTCCAAGCAGAAAGGAGAACGTTTTTGCTAAGCTTGAGAGAGGAATTTGGCCCTCTGAGGGTGGCAGGCCCTGGGCTGAGATCCTGGAAGAGTGGGAACCAGCTTTCCAAATTGTAACCAACACCTGGCAGGTGATCTATGTGTCTGGGAGAGTGAGCTGCAGGCCAGCAGGACTGGCCTGGGCAGGGGGTGTCAGAGATGACCCATGAGGGATCATGAGTTGAGGGACGCAGTAGGCAGATGTGGCCTGTGTATTAACAGCAAAGCTTCCTCCTCTGATGAAGAAAGATGGAGAACTTCCCTGGGCTCCTATAACCCACCTGAATGTTCTAAACAACAATTGTATACAAGTTCTTTGGAATTTGTACTTCCTAGTTAAGAAGAGGATATAGAGACAGTATGGCAAAGTTGAAACAACATATACTTTAGCATCAAACAGACTTGTTCTGTATCCCATTTCCTACACTTACCTATTGTGCCACCTTAAAAGTTCCATCACCTCTCTGTTCTTCAGCTGCCTGATCTTTAAAATGAGACTCCTTATGTGTTTATGGCAGAGGGGCGTTTTACTAGAATTAGAAAGAATGCACATGAAGGACTATACACAGTGGTCATTATGGCTTCAGCTTGTGCCTTTTGGAAAATGTATTCTTATTTAGCTTCCAGGATTTTTCAGTGTATGGGAGCAGAAGCAGGCATTTCCATGTAATCACTTCTTCCTCTTCACCAACCAATTATTTTTCTTGCTGTGTAGCTTTTATAAGGTGGCGATGGGATGCAAGGTATATGCACAGGCGTTGGTAGGCACCTGCCTGGCTCCAGCTTCATCCTGCCCCACCCCATCCCTTTGTTCTCTCCCTCGAGGGCCCTGAGGAGCTCAGGTTCACCCCAGGCTCCGGGACCCGCTGTGTTCCTCATCAGGAGAAATTTCAGAAGCTCTAGATCTGTATTTCGGTACCACCCCCAGCCTGGCTGTTATTCCGATTCTGACCTGGTCTCCATTTCAGCCACCTGATTCCTGTCTTAATTACAATAAATAACAAATGTATTAATAATAAATGATAATATTATTTATTTAATGATATGAATTATTTAATAATAATAAATAATGAAAAGACCTAGCACATTGAGTGCTGTCTACATGCTGGGCAAGGTGTTAGGAGCTTGCCTTTTCACAGCAATTCTGTGAGGGTTTAGAATGGCAAAGTCCAGTTCTTTCTGCTTGATTCTAATACCTGGGGCACACGGGTGGGAGGGGCCTGCTTGGTGGGCCATGTGGGCAGAGCCAGGTGCCACTAGAGCCACAATTTCTACGTCCTTGTATATCCTCAGAAGTCACCAGGGCACGTTTAAGGCTTGGCTTGGCCATTATCAAGGCAACAATTTGCTTCTCCTCTGGCTGGGTGTTGAGGTCCTCCCTGTCATACAGGGGCAGTGGTAGAGCATAGAGGTTAAGATCATGGTATCTACCCTGGTTCCACCACTAACTAGCTGTGCCACCTTAAGCAAAATTGGTAACCTTTCTGTGCTTTAGTTTTCTCATCTGGAAAATAGGGATAATAATGGTATCTACTTCAAAAAGTGGTTGACAGGATTAAAAGGGAAAATGCATGTAAAGTGCTTGGAATGAGGCTTAGCATCTGGCAAGCACACAGTAGACATTGGTTATTAGTGTTAATCAGGCTGACAGAATGGTCACTAACCACTAGTGGGTCTGAAGTGCCAGGGTGCCAGCTACTCCACTGCCAACCTTTGGGTTGAGGAAGTGGCTGGTGGCTGTGTATGTACATGCACTAACACACACACACAGAATATGATCCTGTTTTGGGGATGCTGCTTCCCAGCACTACTTTCTTGGCTTGTATATGATTTACTAACTCAGATTATATAACAGAGCCAGCAGCTAAATTTAAAGAAAAAGCTTAAACTCTATTTTTTAAAATTATTTTTTCCTGGGGAAGGTTCACCCTGAGCTAACATCTGTTGCCAATCTTCCTGTTTTTGCTTGAGGAAGATTCACCCTGAGCTAAGATCTGTGCCAGTCTTCCTCTATTTTGTATGTGAGTCACTGCCTCAGCATGGCCACTGATGAGTGGTATAGGTCCGTGCCCAGGAACCAAACCCAGACTGCCAAAGGGGAGCACGCCAAACTTGACCACTAGGCCATGGAGCTGGCCCCTAATTATTTTTAATATATATTTAAGAGATAAGTATGTCAGAAATTCTAAACAAGGTAGAACACACTTCTGTATGAAGACTTCTAATTCATTTGGTGCCCGGCAGATGTTAATATTAGGATCACCTCACTGTTACTCAATTTAGCATTCATTTCCCTGTTTAATTTCTTCTGCCCCCAGTGAAAATATCATTACAGGAGCAGCTAGTTCCAGTCTCTTAACCTTTGACCATTATCAAAGCAGCCATTTCCTTTGTAACAATAGCTTAGAATTTGTTTGATGTCATTTGTTCACACTCACATGGCTGCAAAGACACATACAATGAGAGGATTTTAGTAAAGTGGTTACCTTATGCAATTGATATGTATGTCATCAAAGTTTGTTCTCAAATACTGCAGCTTATAACTGAAAAGCAACTGTTTTAATGATTCCTGCATTTTTTTTCTTTTTTAAAACACTGAACTGGAGCTTTTTTTTTTTAAAGATTTTATTTTTTTTCCTTTTTCTCCCCAAAGCCCCCCGGTACATAGTTGTATATTCTTCGTTGTGGGTCCTTCTAGTTGTGGCATGTGGGATGCTGCCTCAGCGTGGTTTGATGAGCAGTGCCATGTCCATGCTCAGGATTCGAACCAACGAAACACTGGGCCGCCTGCAGCGGAGCGCGTGAACTTAACCACTCAGCCACGGGGCCAGCCCCTGATTCCTGCATTTTTGACAATAAATACGTGGGTGGCGTCTGGGTCAAATTTATCCTATAGACTTGAAGACATAATTCAGGTTCTAATTTACTTCATTAACATTTTGGACCTCAGGAGCGTTTCCATGTTCCATTGACATATCGAAGTCCATATAATGTTTCAGTGTCAAGCGTTATTTCTCCAGATATCAATAATGACAACTAGTATGTTATCATCAAATTCTAATATGTTAGTACTTTTTTTATTCCTGTCAAGATTCAAACTATATACACAGATACACTTGACTGATGTACATTGAATTAGAGCTTCTACAGTTTAAGGAACATTTAAGATTAGTGAATATTAAATTATTACGTGTGACATGGCCATAGTATAATGGCAGATATCAGTCAGCACCTGGGACAAATGAAGTGTGTACAGTTGCATGTGACCCTGTGTAAGACCTACCACAAACTTCAGTTTCATTTTTGGATTTGATGGCCGTTAAGCTTATAGTCTTAGCAGAGCTCCATGGGCATGTCTGTTACTACATCTCATTTACCATGTTTAATTTAAATTACCTGTTTAAGCATCTGTGGACCCTCCCCTGACCATAGACTGCTCAAAGTCAGGGACTTTGTATGATTTATCTCCCTATTTCTGGTGTTTACCAACGAACCCAGCCTACTCTAGCCACCAGAAATTGAATTCAATTGATAGAATCCCTTGATAAGGATCGTGGATCTTCTCAGGCTTTGGACCCAGTGAAGGTAAGCTCCATAAGAAGAAACCTATTGGAAGAATGGAGCTAACCTTTCACTCCCTGGAGGAAGTGGGATAACGCAGAAGTTAAATGCAAGGACTCTGGGGGCCTAGGGCTTGGGGTGAAATCCTACCCATGTCTCTAACTGTGTAGCTTGGGCTAGTTACCTGCTTCCTCAGCTTCCATATCTTCAATTACAACGTGGAGTGATGGGCCTGGGGCTAACTCCTGGAATGCTCACTAAATGTTAACGTTGCTGTTTTTACAAGTCAATGGGTAGTCCTTAAAGGAGGGGATCCTGGAAACGTACAAGATCGAATACTCTTCAAGCCCCAAAAATGAACCAAATTGAGAGCTCATGTTCAGAATGAGTGTTTTTAACCCCATAACAGAATACTATGTAGATTTGCTCAGGTTAAATGTGCAGCGTTACCATTATGCAAGGGCCCCAAGTTTGTTAGGCTTACCTTTTTAGTAATGTCTCTGCATAAAAGTCATCATTTCCCTTAATAATGGTATAAAATTCTTACCTAACTTTGAACATCCAAATCACATAAACTTCTTCTGAGCTAAAAACTGTTTGCTTTAAGAGAATCATCGAGGAGTAAAGATGGAAGCGTCTTTAGAGTATTACCTAAATAGTGTGAGAACACCTGGTTTTCTGTCCAAGGAAAAGAGACCAAGAGAGGCCAATGGGCTGGCTCCAGACCTCACAGCCACTTCTTTTATTTATTTATTTATTCATTTTTACTTATTTATTAAAAAGATTTTTTTCCAGTTATTTTACTGAGGTCATAATGGTTTATAACATTGTGTAATTTCAGGTGTACATTATTAGTTATCAGTTTCTCTGTAGACTGCATTGTGCTCACCACCAATAGTCTAATTTTTATCTGTCACCAACATATATGTGCCCCTTTACACCTTTTGCCCACCCCCAATCCTCTTCCCCTCTAGTAGTGACTAAACTCTTCTCTTTATCCATGTGTTTGTTTATCTTCCACACATGAGTGAAATCATGCAGTGTTTGTTTTTCTCTGTCTGGCTTATTTCGCTTAACATAATAGCCTCAAAGTCCATTCATGTTGCAAATGGGATGATTTTGTCTTTTTTATGGCTGAGTAGTATTCCATCACATATATGTATACACCACATCTTCTTTATCCAGTCATCAGTTGATGGGCACTTGGGTTGCTTCCACATCTTGGCTATTGTGAATAATGCTGCAGTGAACATAGAGGTGCATTAGTCTCTTTGAATTGTTGATTCCAAGTTCTTTGGATAGATACCTAGTAGTGGGATAGCTGGATCGTATGGTATTTCTACTTTTAGTTTTTTGAGGAATCTCCATACTGTTTTCCACAGTGGCTGCACCAGTTTGCATTCCCACCAGCAGTGTGTGAGGGTTCCCTTTTCTCCACATCCTCTCCAACATTTGATGTTTTTGTCTTGGTAATTACAGCCATTCTAACAGGTGTAAGGTGATATCTCATTGTGGTTTTGATTTGCATTTCCCTAATAATTAGTGATGTTAAACATCTTTTCATGTGCCTGTTGGCCATCTGTAGATCATCTTTGGAAAAATGTCTGTTCATATCCTCTGCTCATTTTTTGATCGAGTTGTTTGTTTTTTGTTGTTGTTGAGTTGTATGAGTTCTTTATATATTTTGGAAATTAACCCCTTGTTGGATCTATGGTTTGCAAATATTTTCTTCTAGTTGGTGGGTTGTCTTTTCGTTTTGCTCATGGTTTCCATGCCTTGCAAAAGCTGTTTAGTCTGATGTAGTCCCATTTGTTTATTTTTTCTTTTGTTTCCCATGTCTGAGTAGATATGGTTTTTGAAAAGATGCTGCCAAGACTGATGTCAAAGAGTATACTGCCTGTATTTTCTTCTGGGATTTTTATGGTTTCAGGTCTTGCATTCAAGTCTTGAATCCATTTTGAGTTAACTTTTGTGTATGGTGTAAGATAATGGTCTACTTTCATACTTTTGCATGTAGCTGTCCAGTTTTTCCAACACCATTTATTGAAGAGACAGTCCTTTGTCCATCATATGTTCTTGGCTTCTTGGTCGAAGATTAACTGTCCATAGATGTGTGGTATTTCTTGGCTTTCAGTTCTGATTCACTGATCTGTGTGTCAGTTTTTGTGCCAGTATCATGCTGTTTTGATTACTATATCTTTGTATTATGTTTTGAAGACAGGGATTGTCTTCGGCTTTGTTCTTTTTTCTCAGGATTGCTTTAGCTATTCGGGCCTTTTATTGTTCCATATAAATTTTAGGATTCTTTGTTCTATTTCTGTGAAGAATGTCATTGGGATTCTGATTGGGATTGCATTGAATCTGTAGATTGCTTTAGGTAATATGGGCATTTTAACTATGTTTATTCTTCCAATCCATATGCATGGAATATCTTTGCATTTCTTTATGTCATCTTTGATTTCTTTCAATTATGTCTTATAGTTTTCATTGTATAGGTCTTTCACCTCCTTGGTTAAGTTTGTTCCTAGATATTTTATTCTTTTTGTTGTGATTGTAAATGGGATTGTATTCTTGCGTTCTCTTTCTGCTAGTTCATTATTAGTGTGTAGAAATGTAACTGATTTTTGTAAGTTGATTTTGTACCCTACAACTTTGCTGTAATTGTTGATTATTTCTAGTAGTTTTCTGGTGGATTCTTTAGAGTTTTCTGTCTATAGGATCATGTCATCCACAAACATGAGAGTTTTACTTCTTCCTTTCCAGTTTGGATACCTTTTATTTCTTTTTCTTGCCTAATTGCTGTGGCCAAAACTTCCAGTACTATGTTGAATAGGAGTGGTGAGAGTGAGCACCCTTGTCTTGTTCCTGTTCTCAGAGGAATGTCTTTCAGTTTTTCACCATTAAGTATGATGTTGGCTTGTCATATATGACCTTTATTATGTTGAGGTACTTTCCTTCTATACCCATTTAATAAGAGTTTTTATCATAAATGCATGTTAGATCTTGTCATATCCTTTATCTGTATCTATCGAGATGATCCTGTGATTTTTATTCCTCATTTTGTTATTGTGGTGTATCACATTGATTGATTTGTGGATGTTGAACCATCCCTGCATCCCTGATGTAAATCACACTTGATCATGGTGTATGATCCTTTTAATGTGTTGCTGTATTTGATTTGCCAATATTTTGTTGCGAATTTTTGCATCTATGTTCATCAGTGATATTGGCATGTAATTTTCCTTTTTAATGTCGTCTTTGTCTGGTTTTGGGATCAAGGTGATGTTGGCCTTGTAAAATGTGTTAAGAAGTGTTGCGTCTTCTTCAGTTTTGGGGGACAGTTTGAGAAGGATAGGTATTAAATCTTCTTTTAATGTTTGGTAGAATTCTCCAGAGAAGCCATCTGGTCCTGGACTTTTGTGTTTGGGAGGTTTTTGATTACTGTTTCAAACTCTTTACTTGTGATTGGTCTATTCAGATTCTCTGTTTCTTCTTGATTCAGTTTTGGGAGGTTGTATGTATCTAAGAATTTACCCCTTTCTTCTAGGTTATCCAATTTGTTGGCATATTGTTTTTCATAGTATTCTCTTATAATCCTTTGTATTTCTCTGGTGTCTGTTATAGTTTCTCCTCTTTCATTTCTAATTCTATTTGAGTCTTCTCTCTTTCTTTTCTTAGTGAGTCTGGCTAAAGGTTTGTCAATTTTGTTTATCTTCTGAAACAGCCAGCTCTTAGTTCATTGATCATTTCTACTGTGTTTTTGGTCTCTATTTCACTTAATTCTGCTCTAATTTTTATTATTTTCCTTCTGCTGATTTTCAGCTTTGTTTGTTCTTCTTTTTTTCATTCTGTTAGGTGTAGTTTCAGATTCCTTATTTGAGATTTCATGTTTGTTGAGGTGGGCCTATATTGCTATCAATTTCCCTCTTAGAACCACTTTTGCTGCATCCCATAAGAGTTGATATGATGTATTTTCATTTTCATTTGTCTCCAGGTATTTTATGATTTCTCCTTTGATTTCTTTATTGATCCAACAGTTGTTGAATTGTATGTTGTTTAATCTCCACATGTTTGTGACTTTCCTGGCTTTTTTCTTGTAGTTGAGTTCTATTTTCAGAGAATTGTGGTTGAAAAAGGTGCTTGATATGCTTCTTAAGTTTATTGAGGCTTGCCTTGTTTCCCAGCATGTGGTCTCTCTTTGAGAATGTTCCATGTGCACTTGAGAAGGATGTGTATTCTGCTGTTTTTGGCTTGAATGTTTTATATACATCTATTATGTCCATCTGGTCTAGTTTTTCATTTAAGTCCACTATTTCCTTGTTGACTTTCTGTCTGGATGATCTATCCATTGATGTAAGTGGGGTGTTGAGATCCCCTCCTATTATTATTGTGTTGCTGTTAGTTTCTCCCTTTAGGGCTGTTAATAGTTGCTTTATATATTTTAGTGCTCCTGTGTTAGGTGCATATATATTCATAAGTGTTATGTCCTCTTGGTGGAATGTCCCTTTTATCATTATATAGTATCCCTCTTTGTCTCTCACTGCCTTTTTTATCTTGAAGTCTGCTTTGTCTGATATAAGTATGGCAACACCTGCTTTCTTTTGCATTCCATTACCTTGGAATATCATCTTCCATCCCTTAACTCTGAGCCTGTGTTTGTCTTTAGAGCTGAAATGTGTTCCCTGGAGACAGCATATTGTTGGGTCTTGCTTTTTAATCCATACAGCCACTCTGTGTCTTTTGATTGGAGAATTCAATCCATTTTCATTTAGATTGATTATTGATATATCAGGGCTTAATGCTGCCATTTTATCTCATGTTTCCTGGTTGTTCTATATTTCCTTTGTTTCTCTTCTCTTGTATTTCTGACTGCCATTTCAGTCTGGTGGTTTTCTGTGATGGTTTTCTCAATTTTCTCTTTATAATTTGTGTCTCTGTTCTGATCTTTTGTTTAGTGGTTACCATGAGGTTTATATAAAAGTTCTCATAGATGAGCTAGTTCGTTTTCTGATAGCCTCTTTTCTCCAATAGCCTAGGCAAGTTCCATCCCTTTCCTCTTCCCTGTCTAAATTATTGTTGTCACTAATTATTCTGTTTTGCATTGTGAGTTTGTGATTAAAATGAGGGGTTTATAGTTATTTTCACTGCTTTCTTTCCCTTTATCTTTTATGTTGTAATGAAGTATTTGCTAACCTGTTCTGATAGAAAGCTGAAATTTTCTGAATTTGTCTATCTGTTTATCTCCTTGCTCTAGGCTTTGTAAACCTTTCCCTTTTTGTTTCAGGTATGAGGGCATCCTTGATGATTTCTTGTAAGAGAGGTCTAAGTGGTGATGAACTCCCTCAACTTTTGTTTATCTGGGAAAGTTTTTATTTCTCTATTGTATCTGAAGGATAGCTTTGCCAGATAGAGTATTCTTGGCTGGAAGATTTGTCTTTCAGTATTTTGAATATATAATTCCAAACTCTCCTAGCCTATAAGGTTTCTTCTGAGATGTCCACTGAAAGCCTGATAGAGGTTCTTTTGTAGATTATTCTCTGGGGGCCAGCCTGGTGGCACAGTGGTTAAGTTTGCATGTTCTACTTTGGCAGCCTGGGGTTCACAGATTTGGATCCTGGATGTGGACGTATGCACTACTTGTCAAGCCATGCTGTGGTAGGCTTTACACGTATAAAATAGAGGAAGATGGGAATGGATATTAGCTCAGGGCCAGTCTTCCTCAGCAAAAAGGAGGAGGATTGGCAGCAGATGTTAGCTTAGGGCTAATCTTCCTCAAAAAAAAAAAAAAGAAAAAAATTAGATTATTCTCTTCTACATTGTTGCCCTTAATATTTTTTCTTTGTCATTGACTTCTACCAGTTTTACTATTATATGCCTTGGAGGAAGTCTTTTCATTGATGTAAGTAGGAGTTCTCTTGGTTTCATTGTAAGTCCTGTTTCTTCCCCAGGTTTGGAAGTTCTCAGCTATTATTTCTTTCAAGAAGCTCTCTGCTCCTTTTTCCCTCTCTTCTCCCTCTGGAATACCTAAAATCCTTATGTTGCATTTCTTAATTGAGTTGGATATTTCTCAGTGAATTTCTTCTTAGTTGTCTCTCTTCCTCTACCTAAGGCATTTTTATTTTTCTGGCCTCTAAATTACTAATCCTGTCCTCCATCATGTCAGCTATGTTTTTTAAGGTTTTTAGTTTTTATGAAAAATCTCATTCATTGAGTTCTTCTTCTCCAGAATTTCTGTTTGGTTCTTTTTAGAGTTTCAATGTCATTTGTGAAGAATTCCTTCTGCTCATTAATTTTATTCCTAAGTTCATTGAACTGTCTTTCTGAGTTTTCTTGTAACTCATTGAGTTTCTTTATGAAAACTATTTTGAATTTTCTGTCACTTAGGTTGTAAATTTCTGTGACTTCAGGATTGGTTTCTGGAGACTTGTCATTTTGCTTCTGCTCTGCAGTGTTAATGTAGTTCTTTATAATCTTTGATGAAGTGATCCTTTGCCAGTGCATAGTGGTAGTATCAGGTCGCAAATTCCACCTGCCACCATTGGGGGGGGGGCAGGAGCTGTGTTTTCTGCACCTGCCGTGTCTGCTGGAAGTTGTGCCCATAGAGCTTATCTGCATTTGCCTGCTGGCTGCAGCCACTTTGCAGGTCACACACAAGTACTGGTGCTCTGGTGTGGATCTGCTGCCTTGGCCAGGGACCAGCCAAGCTGGTGAGCTAGGTGTGGGGGAGGGGTGCTTTCTTTTGCACACGGATGGGCCTGCTCTGAGCTCATGGGTGGTTCACCTGGGCTGCTGCACCTGGTGGTGGTGCCCACACAGTGGCTGAGCCTTGCAGTTCAGTGTGGATTGTTCCTGTGGGCCAGATTGCAACTCCAAAAGCAAAAGCATTCACATACAGGCCTGCCTGCTCCTGCACCTCCTCTTACAGTTGCATGCTGGCTGCTGCATGAGGCCCCTGACCTAGATCAGTGCCACTGGGGAGGGGGAGGGGATCTGCTCACCTCCTTCCACTGCTTCCTAGGGATCCAGTACCCCCACCTTCAGATGTATGGTTGTGTGGATCTCTCAGATATCCTAATGTGCTTTATAAGGAATCCTCTGTTGATTAATGAATGTCCATTTGGTTGTAACTTAGTGGGGAGAGACTAAGGGAACAGCTCACTCTGCAATGATACTGATGTCACTCACAGCCACTTCTTTTGAATAAAATTACTGCCCTGGGGGATGAACTTTCAGCTTTAGGAGGAAGTACAATTGCAACAAGAACTTGACCAAATGATGCCGAGTGGAAGGTAAACATCACTAATACTTCAAATGCATTTTTACTACTTCCATGATCACAAAATTGGATCCATCCCCAGCCTTGTCAGTTAACTCAGTAACAAAGGTACTATAGAAAACCAAGTCCCAGTAAGTAATGTTCTAAAGTCAGCAGATGTTTATTTACTGAATGGAGGTACAAAAAAAGAGTAAGACCAATTTCTTACCCTCAGGAAACTTAAAATGCAGCTGGAGACACAAGAGCAGCACATACAAGCAATAAGGAATGCTTAAAAATATATAATTGACTTCTGTGCTGTGGGACCCAAGGGCTAAATTAGATAGAAGAAGTCACTGAAGACCTGAGGGGTTTGGAGAAGGTCTCATTAATGGAGTGGAATTGGAACAGGTCCTGAAGAACAGTCAAGGTTTGGATGGGTAGAGAAGAAGAGAGAGGCTTTAAAGATGAGCAGAATAATATAAATCACAGGGCCTTAGGCTCCAGTTAAAAGTTGATATTTCTATTTACAGGAAAGTAAAAAGCACAGCAAAGCTAGAATAATAGGATGAGGAGATATGGGTAATAAAATTAGTAGAAAGAGGACAGGATCAAACAATTGGACAATGAAAAGCAAAATGAGTAGTTAGGTTTTTCAGTGTTTGGAAATAGGGAGCCATTGAATCTATGCTGTAAAGATAAGGTGGGAAATTGTGTGCTGATAGGTGAAGAGGGCAGCCCTAGAGCCAGGGAAGCCAAGAGTTGGGTAGAAATTTAGGAACAGGTTGAGAGGTGATCAGCTAATTATAATGAATTGCATTATCCCAGGCAGGTTGCAAGAGAAAGGAAGAGAGGGGAGGTGAGAATGGGAAGGAGGTCTTCAAAAGCACAGTTTCCTTTCTTCTGTTTTGCTGAGAGCCTACTCAGAAAGGAAGTATCACAAAAAAACATAATTAGTATTTTCCCTCTGAAGTTTTATAATTGGAATTGAAGGACTGCACTGTATTTAAATTTTTCTTTTTTTTTTTTTATAAAATCAAAGAGATTTTCTTCCCAAGGGCTGTGACCCAGCTTACTAAATGACAAACACACATCTTGGGCAATTTTAAACACAAAGTGAATAGTTCATCCTATTTGTTATATCAAAGTTGTCATTGAAACCTGTCGTTATGTGAGAAAGGGGGCACAATCAAAAAGCACCTTCTGGTAGGTCTGACCTTTCAAATGTTAGTCATGTTACCATAGTCTCCATTTAATGGCATCTTAAATGTCATATCCTGGTTAATTCCCACTTCATGTTGGAAGTTTAAGCTCTTGGTCTTATGTTAGTCATCTCTTACCTAGACCATTTTTCTCTCTGGCCTCATCATCATCATCATCATCATCAACACTTTCAGAATTGCGCACTGGTAAAGGTGTCCTCCTTAGTTTTATTTGCTTTACTTCTAGCCTAAATTATCCTCCGTTTTGGTTTACCTCCCAAACATTTCCAATGATTCTTTTATATTGAATTTGGAATCCTGACCTCATATTTTGGAGATGGAGCTACTTTTTATCCTGTGATCCAAATTGTGTTTCTATCTTAAATTGTGTCTTTATAACTATATGTATTTAATTACATCTCATTACTTTTGATTATTTTCCTGTTTTCTATAATAAAGCAACAAGCTATTTGGAAGAGCTTTTGTTATCCAACAGGGCCTCTTTTTCAGATAACTTAGGATAAAGTGAATAATTAATAATTATTAATTAATAACTAAAATAACCAAAATTCCCTCAAAAAATTTTAAGAAGAAAGGCCACTGATATAAATGAAAGGAGAACTCACATTCCTTCTTGGTGATTTACAGTTTAAGGAATTTCTTTAGAGTGGTGGGAACATGTTTTAATAATGTGAATTGTGGAAATAATACATATTTATTGTGAAAATCTGTAAATTACAGAAAAGAGGAAAAAGAAAATGAAAATCATCCATTATTGAACCCCACAAAAAACTAACCACTATTACTTTTGCCACTTATATTTTCCTTTTAGAAACCAGCTATTGTATTTACCATACTCATTGGTAGCCCTTTTAAAATAAATAATAACATATTATGAATATTTCACTATCTTAAATGCTGTTCTTCCATACGATCTTGATAACTTTATATTATTTCGTTTGATTGTATTCAGTTTATATAACCAGTTTTCTATTGCTGAACATTTGTATTATTTTCAAATTTCTGCCATTTTAAACAGAGCCATCATGAATATCGTTATACCTAAACCATTGTGCATAATTCTTTTTTTTTTTTAAAGATTTTATTTTTTTCCTTTTTCTCCCCAAAGCCCCCCGGTACATAGTTGTGTATTCTTCGTTGTGGGTTCCTCTAGTTGTGGCATGTGGGACGCTGCCTCAGCGTGGTCTGACGAGCAGTGCCATGTCCGCGCCCAGGATTCGAACTGACGAAACACTGGGCCGCCTGCAGCAGAGCGCGCGAACTTAACCACTCGGCCACGGGGCCAGCCCCCCATTGTGCATAATTCTGATTATTTCTTTGGGAAATTCCTAGGAATAAATGTTGGGAATCCTTTGAAAGCATTTAATAATTATTGCAAAATTATCACCCCAAGAAAGTTTTACCAGTTTACTTTAGGGTTGAATTTTAATAATGGGCTTCTCTGTTACTTAATAGGAAACCAACATATTTTTCCTCCTCTGGCACAATACAGAGAAAACTGGTTCTTCACCAGTTCTTAGTTGTAATTTAATGAAGTTGTAGATACTAAAAATTACAAATATCTTCAGTTTTGTAAAATTTCTGTTGTGGCAGATAAATTTTGCTCTTTACAACATGCAGGCAAACTGGTTTTTGCAATTAATGCTCTATGCCTACCGATATTTTTACTAGGAACATATATTTTTGATACTACTTTAAAATTTTTGAGTACCGTTTATCCTGTGCTTCTAGAAATTTGGTATCATTAATTAGATAATTCTGTTGTGCTTCAGTGCAGAAGAGGGAAGAAAATAGCCCTGTAGCAAACCATTTTCTATGAATTATTGTTATGCATCTAGATAAGACATGATTATAGCCTTTGTCCACAGTCTATTCTAACAGCTGATCAAACAGCTGTTTCATGTTTTACATTTTAATTTCCTCTCTAGTTTGCATTCAAATCCCATGATAGATTTTAGTTTATTTAGGAGTCCTGTAAGATACACTTGACTGTTTCAAAATAGCCCTTTTATGCCATGCCAGTTAGTCAAAATCAAACAGCCCTCGTTAAACACTGATGGTAAGCACACATAAATGCATGCGCTCAGATGAGTTATCCTTGCTTCATCAATTGTGTTTTCCAACAACTGTGTTGTTTCTGCAGGGGAGAAAAAGAAGACAAGTTTGCTCATTCGTTGATTCATTCATTCAATAAACCCTTATCAAGTGCCCTAGTTACCAAGCATAGGGCTAGGTGTGGGGATATGCAGATGGGTAATACATGTTTCCAACTTTGAGTGGTACACCAAGCAGGGGGAAGCACATACAGCTACATAGAGATGAATGTTCTGAGGGGTATTGGGTGCTGAGAAAGACAAGTTCATCTGGTTCAGATGACACAGAGGAGAGGAGGATGGCAGCTTCACCTCAGGGCCTCATAGTAACTGAAGGAAGATTTAGTGATAGGATTTATTGGAACAAGAATTAGCAGTTCAAATATTCTTCCTTAAAATATAGCTTTAAGTGGTTGATACTTAAATCTATGCTCTAATATACACAGGGCATTGAAATTTCAGTTTTGCTCTTCTTACTGTTGGCCCTAAAATGGCAGTGTAGTGGATGCTCTAGGGGGCTGCTCAAGCCTCCATCAGGACAGTTATTCCCCCACTTGCTGAGAGTGTTGGCTCTGTTGGTTCACAGCTGAGTCCTTCTCTGGAAATTGCCCTTGACTGAGGGGAGCTGACTCATCCAAGGGCATGCCCCTTCCCTGGGGGCATCCTGGAACAGACGTAGGAGATAGAGGCCTGGTCCTCTTGCCTAAATTCAGGACAACTCTGAAGGGCCATCTCAGCTCTGGAGCTCCCTGTAGGATGGACTGAGGCCTCTGTTGTGACTGCATTCTCAGTTCAACTCCTTCCTCTACCCAGTATTGCTTCCCTTACTTCTTTACACATGTTGAACCCTGATAAAGCATCTACATGCCAGTCTGTCTCAGAGGCTGTTCGCCATGAACACTAATCTAGACAGAGTAATTGGATAGCATTTTTGTTCTGCACATCTCAAGATGTTCTAATCGTGAAGCTTCAGTCAGTTGGAGGTGGAGGCCATTAAAGGACTTGGCCTTTTCCAGGATGCAAGAAGCCAGCAGTGTCCAGGGAGAATACTAAGCTTCATCAGCTCTGGATTACCTGTCTTAGGTGCCCTCAGAGTACCTGGAAGAGGGGTGGAGGGTGGAGACTGACAACTACACTGGCCCAAACAAGCTCTGGGGAATCCAGTTCTTCCTTTGCTATTCTACAGGCTAATTTAGAGCTGAGATTCTTAGCCTGTGGTCTGGAATCGCTACAAATATGAATTTCATTCTTTATTGGAGAAATTTGTGGCAGTGCAACCAAGGGATAAATTATGAAACAGACAACCCTAATCTGTGAAGATTGGATATAGGAGGTCAGGGGCCATCCATCTATCCCAGGCTACCATTTTGGATCCAGTCAGATGCTGGGTTCTTGGCAAAATAGCACTGTTGGTGTGCACCTCTATTCTTCCCCTAATCCTACTACTATTATAGGCAGCTTCCTGTAGGATTTCTCACAGGGAATTGATTATAGTGAAAGTGATTGTGAAAATTGACGATAGAATCCAAAATGGGCAAGGGAGAAAGCAAGACTGTGAGGGAGCTGGTTGGTAGTGTTCGAGTGGGGAGCTTAATAGATTGAGAGTCTTTGGTTAAAGAGCATTTGTATTAGAAGGATTTGAGCAAGTGAACTAGAAAGATAGAAGATCATGATTGTGAGGGGGGTGCTTTTGTTTGTGCTTGTTGTAAATGCCCATTGATGGCATCAAAAGGAGTTGCACAATTTTTAATTGGCACATCCAGAGATATGATCCTCTGCGTGATTCAACAAATGATTTAAGAGCCAGAAAAATGTCCTTTTTTTCTGGAAGGACCTTCTACAGGATTGAGAAGGGAATCCTGTGCTTTGGGTCCTGAAGATTTTAAGTAGAGGTCTCTGCTTAAATTTCATGCACATCACTGGGAGGGATAACCCCTCGACTTCTGACTTGTGTGACTGATGTACAGCAGAATCGGGAGGGAACCCATAGCAAGGTATTTTCCCTACCAGCTCATTGTCTTGAAGATGATTAGAAAAGCATAGAAAAAGGCAGGGACTATATATAATTCAGCATTATGTATTGTCTATTGGGGACAGCACTGTGTCTCATTCCATGGCAAAAGAGAAAGAGAGACAGAGAGAGAGAGAAATCCTGTCCTTCCCAGGCCCACCAAACCAAACCTTATAGAGCTGGACTCTGAGTCTTATGACATTCACACTTTGAGGATTCTGTTCTCTGATTGTACTGATGAAAAAGATAAAGCACATTACTTATGGAAATGTCTGTAAAAGGAAACTGTGGGCTACTTTTTAATCCTGTGATTCAGCCTCTTATATTTACTATCTACCCAAAATCTTGACTAGCAATGTGCCAATCTATCTTTATCTGTCTGCTGCTAGTCGTTCATTTAGAAAACATTGAGTGCCTTCTATGTGCTAGGTGCTAGGCATGAACCGTCACAAAACAGTTCCAGCTTAACACATGCACACACACACACACACAAGAAATGACTTTAAATTACGTTTCCTGTGCCTGTTTTGTTGGCTCATGCACAAAAATGGCCTTTTTTAAATGAGAGAAGCCTCTGTGTACCTTTAAAGAGTTCACTTTTGGACCAAGTCAGAATGGATGCTAAGATAACTTTGGTTTTGGTTTCCAGGTGTTGTGTCTTCTGCTAGCTTTTTCAGTCTTACTCATAGGTGGTGGGATATTTCTGGCCTTATGAGGGGCAAGTAGAATATCATACATGCCTTTTATGTCATCAGAAGTCGGGCTGCGTGCAGGAGCAGTCAGAGTCTGAAAGGGAATCACATGGTCCAAGCTGATAAAAGTCAAAACATCCAGAATACTCTGCCTGTGGTCTGCTTTTGTCCCCTTGTTCCTTTCTCTCTGATTTCATCGAGAATGTGTCCAAGGGGAAAGTGAGTTTTCTGTAGATAAATCAGTTTGCCAATCCACAATATTGAGCTTCTAGTGGACAGGTCTGAGAAATGGGGAAAAGCACAAAGGTTGAGATGACTATAAGGTAGGGAAGGCAAAAATATTTTGTGTGCAGAAGAAGAATCGTTTGGGGCTTATGCTTGTTTTATTTCTGGGTTTTAGTTTATGAACAGAAAACTATGAGAAGCTGATGAAAGTGAGAAAACATATTTTTCTCCTACTGTGTTTTTTTTTTTTTTACTTTTTTGTTTTTTTTATTAATGTTATGATAGATTACAACCTTGTGAGATTTCAGTTGTACATTTTTGTTAGTCATGTTGTGGGTACACCACTTCCCCCTCTGTGCCCTCCCCCCACCCCCCCTTTTCCCTGGTAACCACCGATCAGATCTCCATATCAATATGCTAAATTCCACCTATGAGTGGAGTCATATAGAGTTCGTCTTTCTCTGACTGGCTTATTTCGCTTAACATAATACCCTCGAGGTCCATCCACGTTGTTGTGAATGGGCCAATTTTGTCTTTTTTTATGGCTGAGTAGTATTCCATTGTGTATATATACCACATCTTCTTTATCCAATCATCAGTTTCTGGGCATGTAGGCTGGTTCCACGTCTTGGCTATTGTAAATAATGCTGCGATGAACATAGGGGTGCAATGGACTCTTGAGATTTCTGATATCAGGTTCTTAGGATAGATACCCAGCAATGGGATGGCTGGGTCATAGGGTATTTCTATTTTTAACTTTTTGAGAAATCTCCATACTGTTTTCCATAGTGGCTGTACCAGTTTGCATTCCCACCAACAGTGTATGAGGGTTCCTTTTTCTCCACAACCTCTCCAACATTTGTCACTCTTGGTTTTGGATGTTTTTGCCAATCTAACGGGTGTAAGGTGATATCTTAGTGTAGTTTTGATTTGCATTTCCCTGATGATTAGCGATGATGAACATCTTTTCATGTGTCTATTGGCCATATTCATATCTTCTTTTGAGAAATGTCTGTTCATGTCCTCTGCCCATTTTTTGATCGGGTTGTTTGTTTTTTTGTTGTTAAGCCGTGTGAGTTCTTTGTATATTATGGAGATTAACCCTTTGTCAAATAAGTGGCTTGTGAATATTTTTTCCCAATTAGTGAGCTGTTTTTTTGTTTCAATCCTGTTTTCCCTTGCCTTGAAGAAGCTCTTTAGTCTGATGAAGTCCCATTTGTTTATTCTTTCTATTGTTTCCCTCAACTGAGGAGTTACAGTGTCCGAAAAGATTCTTTTGAAACTGATGTCAAAGAGTGTACTGCCTATATTCTCTTCCAAAAGACTTATTGTCTCAGGCCTAATCTTTAGGTCTTTGATCCATTTTGAGTTTATTTTGGTGTGTGGTGAAAAAGACTGGTCAATTTTCAATCTTTTGCATGTGGCTGTCCAGTTTTCCCAGCACCATTTGTTGAAGAGACTTTCTTTTCTCCATTGTAGGCCCTCTGCTCCTTTGTCGAAGATTAGCTGTCCATAGATGTGTGGTTTTATCTCTGGGCTTTCAATTCTGTTCCATTGATCTGTGGACCTGTTTTTGTACCAGTACCATGCTGTTTTGATCACTGTAGCTTTGTAGTATGTTTTGAAATCGGGGATTGTAATTCCGCCGGCTTTGTTTTTCTTGCTCAGGATTGCTTTAGCAATTCGCGGTCTTTTGTTGCCCCATATGAATTTTAGGATTGTTTGTTCAATATCTGTGAAGAATGTTCTTGGGATTCTGATTGGGATAGCATTGAATCTGTATATTGCTTTAGGTAGTATGGACATTTTAACTATGTTTATTCTTCCAATCCACGTGCAAGGAATGTCTTTCCATCTCTTTATGTCATTGTCAATTTCTTTCAAGAAAGTCTTGTAGTTTTCATTGTATAGATCCTTCACTTCCTTGGTTAAGTTTATCCCAAGGTATTTTATTCTTTTCGTTGTGATTGTGAATGGGATTGAGTTCTTGAGTTCTTTTTCTGTTAGTTCATTGTTAGTGTATAGAAATGCTACTGATTTATGCACGTTAATTTTATACCCTGCTACTTTGCTGTAGTTGTTGATTATTTCTAATAGTTTTTCTGTGGATTCTTTGGGGTTTTCTATATATAAGATCATGTCGTCTGCAAACAACGAGAGTTTTACTTCTTCGTTACCTATTTGGATTCCTTTATTTCTTTTTCCTGCCGAATTGCTCTGGCCAGCACCTCCAGTACTATGTTGAATAGGAGTGGTGAAAGTGGGCACCCTTGTCTTGTTCCTGTCCTCAGAGGGATGGCTTTCAGCTTTTGTCCATTGAGTATGATGTTGGCTGTGGGTCTATCATATATGGCCTTTATTATGTTGAGGTACTTTCCTTCTATACCCATTTTACTGAGGGTTTTTATCATAAATGGGTGTTGGATCTTGTCGAATGCTTTCTCTGCATCTATTGAGATGATCATGTGGTTTTTGTTTTTCATTTTGTTGATGTAGTGTATCACGTTGATTGACTTGCGGATGTTGAACCATCCCTGTGTCCCTGGTATAAATCCCACTTGATCATGGTGTATAATCTTTTTGATGTATTGCTGTAATCGGTTTGCCAAAATTTTGTTGAGGATTTTTGCATCTATGTTCATCAGTGATATCGGCCTGTAGTTCTCCTTCTTTGTGTTGTCCTTGTCAGGTTTGGGGATCAGGGTGATGTTGGCTTCATAGAATGTGTTAGGGAGTTCTCCATCTTTCTCAATTTTCTGGAACAGTTTGAGGAGAATAGGTATTAAGTCTTCTTTGAATGTTTGGTAGAATTCTCCAGAGAAGCCGTCTGGTCCTGGACTCTTATTTTTGGGGAGGTTTTTGATTACCGTTTCTATTTCCTTACTTGTGATTGGCCTATTCAGATTCTCCATTTCTTCCTGATTCAGTTTGGGGAGATTGTAGGAGTCTAGGAATTTGTCCATTTCTTCCAGGTTGTTCAATTTGTTGGCATATAGTTTTTCATAGTATTCTCTTATGATCTCTTGTATTTCATTGGTATCTGTTGTGATTTCTCCTCTGTCATTCCTAATTTTATTAATTTGCGATTTCTCTCTTCTTTTCTTGGTGAGTCTGGCTAGGGGTTTGTCAATTTTGTTAATTCTTTCGAAGAACCAACTCTTTGTTTCATTGATCCTTTCTATTGTCTTTTTTGTTTCAATATCGTTTATCTCTGCTCTTATTTTTATTATTTCCCTCCTTCTACTGACTCTGGGCTTTGTTTGTTCTTCTTTTTCTAGTTCTGTTAGGTGTCGTTTGAGGTTGCTTATGTGAGCTTTTTCTTGTTTAGTGAGGTGGGCCTGTATTGCGATGAATTTCCCTCTTAGGACTGCTTTTGCTGCATCCCAAATGTTTTGGTATGTCGTGTTCTCATTTTCATTAGTCTCCAGATAAAATTTGATTTCTTCTTTAATTTCTTCAATGATCCATTGTTTGTTGAGAAGCGTGTTGTTTAGTCTCCACATTTTTGCACCTTTCTCTGCTTTTTTCTTGTAGTTGATTTCTAGTTTAATAGCATTATGATCAGAAAAGATGCTTGATATTATTTCAACTCTCTTGTATTTATTGATGTTTGCTTTGGTTCCCAAAATATGGTCAATCCTTGAGAATGTTCCATGTGCACTTGAGAAGAATGTGTAACCTGCTGTTTTTGGATGAAGCGTTCTATATATATCTATTAAGTCCATCTGGTCTAATTTTTCATTTAATTCTATTATTTCCTTGTTGATTTTCTGTCTGGATGTTCTGTCCATTGGTGTTAATGGTGTGTTGAGGTCCCCTACTATTATTGTATTGTTGTTGATGTCTTCTTTTAGTTCTATTAAGAGTTGCTTTACAAATTTTGGTGCTCCTGTGTTGGGTGCGTATATATTTATAAGTGTTATGTCTTCTTGGTGGAGAGTCCCTTTTATCATTATATACTGTCCCTCTTTATCTTTCTTTATCTGTTTTGCTTTGAAATCTACCTTGTCTGATATTAGTATAGCGGCACCTGCTTTCTTTTGTTCATTATTAGCTTGGAGTATTGTTCTCCATCCCTTCACTCTGAGTCTGTGTTTGTCTTTGGGGCTGAGGTGTGTTTCCTGGAGGCAGCATATTGTTGGATCTTGTTCATTGATCCATCCTGCCACTCTGTGTCTTTTGATTGGGGAGTTCAATCCATTTACATTTAGAGTGATTATTGAGATGTGGGGGCCTACCACTACCATTTTGTGTCTTGTTTTCCGCTTTTCTTCAGTTTCCTTTGTTTCTCGTCCCATGGTTTAATCTGTTCTGATGTAGAGCTGCTACTCTCTGTTGTCCTTCTACTTCTCTCCTCTGCTCTTGGTTTTGTAGCCCCTTTCCTTTTTTGGATTTTTCAGGAATGAGGGTTTTCCTGAGGATTTCCTGAAGAGGGGGTTTTGTGGCAATGAACTCCCTTAATTTTTGTCTATCTGCGAAAGTTTTTATTTCTTCATCGTATTTGAAGGATATTTTCGCTGGGTAGAGAATTCTTGGCTGTAGATTTTTGTCCTTCAGATTTTTGAATATATCATTCCACTCTCTTCTAGCCTGTATAGTTTCTGCTGAGAAATCTGCTGATAGCCTGATGGGGGTTCCTTTGTAGGTTAGTTTCTTTTGCCTGGCTGTCCTTAGTATTTTCTCCTTGTCGTTGACTTTTGCTAGCTTCACTACTATATGGCGTGGAGTTGGTCTTCTTGCATTGATAAAGTTTGGAGATCTATTGGCTTCTGTCACCTGAAGATCCATCTCCCTCACCAGATTTGGGAAGTTCTCAGCCATTATTTCTTTGAATAGGCTTTCTGCCCCTTTCTCCTTCTCTTCTCCCTCTGGTATACCTATAATCCTTACGTTGCATCTCCTAATTGTGTCTGATAATTCTCGGAGAGTTTCTTCATTTCTTTTTAGTCTTGCTTCTCTCTCCTCCTCTGCCTGCAGCAATTCTATATTGCCATCTTCCAAATTGCTAATTCTTTCCTCCATATTATCGGCCCTACTGTTCAGAGCATCTAGATTTTTCTTAATCTCCTCTATTGTGTTCTTCATTTCCAATATTTCTGTTTGGTTCTTCTTTATCGTATCAAACTCTTTTGTGACATAGCTCCTGAACTCGTTGAGTTGACGGTCAGAACTCTCTCTTAACTCATTGAGAATTTTAATGATGGCTGTTTTGAAGTCATCATCATTTAGGTTATATATCTCATTTTCTTTGGGATTGTTTTCTGTGTATTTGTTACTTTCTTTCTGTTCTGGAGATTTAATGTATTTTTTCATATTGCTTGATGTTGTTGATTTGTGCCTCCGCATGGAGATAGAGTTTAGTTGCTCCTTTCACTTGTTTCAGCTGCTGCGGTGGGGGAGCAGCTGTTTATACTGCACCAACCAGGAACCCTGTCTGCAGTTGCTAACTGGGCCTGGGCCCCTCCTCGTAGCCACAGTGGCCCTTTGGATTCCCTCCTCTGCTGTGGGGGCCGTCACAGGGGGGCTTCAGGCTGCTGTTGCCTACTGTTGTAGCCCACCTAGATGTGCTCTCTCCTTGGGGTCTGAACGATGTTATGGGCTTTTCCAGCGGCCAGGGGTGGGATCACTTATATTTGTCGCTCCATTGCTGTCGGCACCCACAAAATCTCACTTGTCCTCTATGGGTTGTAGGAGAGCTATTGGCATCTTCTACAGTCTGTGGTTAGTTCACCTAGCTATGCTGCTTTTGTCCTGGGGTCTTCCAGCCTTGTGGCTGGTGGCTGGGTGCCTTCTACTGGTGCTGTGCAGAGGCTTTCCCTAAGGCTGCTGTGAGCCTGTAGGGTTTCCCCCTAGGCTACGAAGCTGGGTCTCTGGAACTCCCCCCAGCCCCAGTCCTCTCCGAGATCTCCGGCTATCCCTAGACCCACGGGGCGGGCAATGGCACCTGGGGGTCGCCCCGCCCTCTGGGATTCTCTCCGGGCCTCTCCCGGAGCCGTGAATGCTCGGCATGGCCCCTCTGCTAATGGCAGACAGAGAGTTTTGTCTGCTGCCCGGGCGGAACTCCGGCGCTTCCCGTCCGGGTCGCAGAGCCGGCCTTTGAAACTTCCCCCAGCCCCGGTCCTCTCCGAGATCTCCGGCAATCCCTAGTCCCATGGGGCGGGCAACGGCAACTGGGAGACCTCCGTACCCTCAGCGACTCTCTCTGGGACCCTCCGGGTGCCGCGAACACCCGGCGGGGACTCCCCGCCAATGGTGGGGAGAGACTCTCCCCGCGGGCTCAGGTGTGCAACTCCAAAGTTTCCCTCTGCGTTTAGGAGTAATTGCGGGGGGTTTAGGTAGGGTTCTGGTCACCTGTTTCCACCGTCGCTCCTCTGTTGTGTGCTCGCTCCTGCCCTAGATGTGTGTAGATCCTCTGGGGGCGTCCGTTGGAAGAAAGCCGCTTGCGGGTACTAGGCTGCTCGTCGGGGTCGGAGAGTTTTCACCTATTTCCACATCCTCCCGGAGGAAAGTCCATCCGCCTTCCGATGTATAGTCGCGTGGGTCTCTCAGACGTCCTGAGATGCTGTCTGGATATCCTTTGTCAAGCGATGTGTCCAAATAATTGTAGACTCGAAGGGGGAGAGACAAAGAGGACTACTCACGGTGCCATCTTGGATCTTCTCCCCTACTGTGTTGTTTTTAAAGATATATTTCAGTGAACAGATATCTTTTAAATCTGGCTTCCTTCTCTATAGACAAATTCCTTTGAAAGGAGTTTGTAAGTTTAAAAATTGCTTGAGAATATATAAAACCAGTCTTTAAAATTAAAAACATTAGTTTTGTTTCCAGTGCACATTTATATGTGTGTGTTAAGATGTTTGAATACTTTTTCTTAGAAAAAAGGATTTTACAAAAAAAGTATTAGCACTTAGAATTTATACCAGTCTTCAAATCATGCATTCTATATATAAATCCTTGGCATCGTTTTTTAATATTTCTCAAATACGGTGGACGAAGACGTCAATGACAATGAAAAATGATGTCTGCGAGTAATTTGTAAAGTGAGAACTTATTCAATCTTGCTGCTAAAATAATTGCAGCTATGTGTGAAGAACAGACCAAATGCATAAGCAAAATATAGTACCAATAATATCTGCCTGATGCTTCTAAAGGACCTTGGATGCATATAATTCTTGTACACATAAGAAAGGCAACTATTCAAAATATTATTAAGCAATGAAGAATTAAAGGGAAAAGTTTAAAAGAACGTAAAAAAAAAGCAATATTCGGGTTGTTTTCCTCAACATCCTTTCTATAAGGTGGTATGTGTGGTATATTGATTTGTATAATTTTACATTAAGTGGAAGATCAGAAAGAGATGAAGAGTGGAAACACAGGTTGAGAGCTTATGTGTATCTCACTTTGTTATTTGTGTAGTTGAATATTGTTTCTGCCTCTTTGGCATCTGAACCTTGTGGTACAGTGCAGTATAAGGGTGTTTGGACCCTATAAACTGTTATTTAACTATTACTGTTTTCCAGAATAGTTCCCACAATCTAAGAAAAGATTTTCCAGCTTCTTGTCCTATGTATTAATGGGGCATTTTAAAACATCACTTCTCGTCGTTCCCACCATCCCACAGTTTTCAGCTTCCCTTCTACCTCTCTGGCTGTTCCTTCAGCCCCCTTTGCCTGCTCCTACTCGCTTCACCTCTAGTGTTTCCTGTTTTGGGAAACAGAATCACCTTCAGACCAGTTTTCAAGCCAAGACCCTTGACGTTTTTCACAGACATTGGAGGGGTCCCAGCATCTCGGTTGGCATCCATTCTCACACATGGGAGAACCTGTGGCTTCTGACTGCTCAAGTCTTTTCCTGATGGCTTTCTCTGGCCACTGAAGCCCTCTTGGCTCCCACCCAGGACAGGCCAGCAGTGAGGTGGCGTTAATGCCCCCCAGGAGCAGCCGTCTGCCTAGGACTGACATGGTAAATAACCCAGCTTCCTCACCTCTTAGTTCCACACAGTCTCCCAGAGGCCCCCAGTGGAATCAAGCCCCAGTTGCCCACAGCGGCACCCTGTTTGATGCTGCACTTCTTATTGTCTGTCTTTCCTTCCTTGTCTCATCTCCCCAGAGCCCAGCAGGCTTCTTGAGATCACCTCCCAAATAAACTAATGGCACCCAACTCCTTGTTTCAGAATCTGCTTTTGGATACTAGATACTAGATGCTTTCTTCTTTTCTCCTTTTATTCCTGAAGCCCTGTTAGTTCTAGTTTCAAAATATAGCACAGACCTGTCCACTTCACTGTCTCCATGCCCCTCCTGATCTGGGTTCTTCACCTGGACCACTGTAGTTCCCAGAGTCTTCTCATTTACATCCCGTCATTTGGTCCAGCCCTTTGCCAGTCTATTCTTTTTTTTTTTGTTTTTTTATGGTGATACAACATGTATAACATAAATTGTACCATTTGAACCATTTTTAAGTGTACAATTCAGCAGCATTAAGTGCATCGACACTGTTGTGCAACCATCGCCACCATCCATTTCCAGAATTTTGTCATCATGCTAAATGGAAACTCTGTACCCATCAAACACTAAGTCTCCATTCCTTGCTCTTCTCAGCCCCTGGCAAAGTACATTCTACTTTCTGCCTCAAGGAATTTGACTACTCTGGGAACTTCATGTGAGTGGAATCATACAATGTTTGTCCTTTTGTGTCTGACTTATTTCACTTAGCATAATGTCTTCAAGGTTCATCCGTCCAGTCCCTTCTTACACTAAAGGAAGAATAATTGTTTTTCATGGGAAAAATTCAAATTTGATATTTTCAATCTACAAAAAATATTTATTGTCAGAAGTGAAGCAAACAAAGTTGTTCAAAGACAAAGCTAATTATCTGTCAGCCTTCACCCCATCCCAGCCCTCCTGAGGTGACCCATGTTAACAGCCTGGCATATATCCTTCCAGACTTTTCTCCTGGTAGGGCAATCTTTCTAAAATATAAATGTCATGAGGTTACCACTCTGCTTAAAATCCTTCAGTAGCCTCCCATTAACTCCGGGATTAAGTCCAAAATGATGATTGTGACCCAGACACACTGCAGACCTGACCCCTGCTGACCTTGGATGCCTCACCTCCTACCACTCTCTTCCATTCACTCTGCAGCTACACTGGCCCACTGTCAAGTCTTCGAATAATCTTCCTCAGTCTCTGGCCTTGGTACTGGCTCTTCTCCACGTGCAATCTCTTCCTGGCTCTCCTCCCTCCCACCTACCACTTTGCTAACTCTTGATCATCTTTCAGAATTTATTTTAAAACTCAATTTTTTGAGGTCTCCTTATCTGACGGCCTCGTGCAGACTATACTGCATCCCCCAGGTCCATCTTTCTGGGGCACCTGGTTGTACACCTTTTCTGCCCTCCCCACTGTAAGCTCCAAGAGGGCAGGCACTCTGTCTGTCTTTACCACCTAAGACAGTGCCCGCACCTAGCAGGTTCACAGTCAACATTGATTGGCTTATTGAATCTTTCTTTGAGAACAAAAGTTAGAACTTTGGGTTTGAAATTGCATTTGGGCCCTTCTGTGTTGTTCCTCTTTTCTGAGTTACTTTAATGTAATTATTATGATGGGTTAATAACTATTAAACTACCCAGTTGGCTGGAAAATTATATTTTTAATGAAGGGAGTGTCCTCATTTTCCCTGAGTCTTCTTGTCCCATTTTCAACATCTGTGCCCTCAGCACTTATCTGATGGCAGCTATGCCTCTAATCAGCCATACTACAGGCTGCAGGCCCTTATCTGCATTTCCCAAATGCCCAGAGCTCTGTAAATTGAAACTATTTCCTGGAACTTTCAGCAAAACCTGACCAGAACTGATGAGTCTGGTTTGCTCGTGGTCATTTGTTTTATTGCAGACATAATAAGGCAGGTGATTTCAGGGTGGTTGGGCCAGCTGTCACTAGGACTGTTACATAACATATGCAATGCACTTTCATCTCTCTAAAATCTGAAAAACTTGACGTTCTGAAATGCATTTTGTCCCAAGGGTTTCAGATCAAGGAAGACTTTTAAAATATAAACTAGGATGGCATACATTGGAAAATGTAATACCTAAAATGAGACGGTCACACATTGTTATGTTCTTAAGGTTTTTGATTGTTAGTTGGTGGTTTTTTGCTAATGCACATAGCTCATTGTTCTCAGAAAAAACCTGGCAATTCTCACCAAAATTTCAGCAAAAGTTTGTTATGTGCGAGTCCCTACAAAGTCTCCTGATTTTAGGCTTTCCGTGGTTTCTTTGGCAGTCCTTCCATGTCATCTGCTTTTCTGTCCCTTTGAGTAGGGCCATCATGCAAACTGAAGCCCAGAGGACAAGGAGGGTTCCCTACTCACCAACACTTGGCTGACTCTGGAGGAGGGCATATGGGTGGGGCATGGACAACACCTGCTACAACATCTTTCATTAAAAACTTAACTTTAAAAAGTAGCGATAATAATGATAAACCTCATTGAATTCTAAAATGTCATCTTCTTAAGATTTTTTAATAGCAGCTTTATTGATATATATAATTCACATACCATATAATTCACTCATTTAAAGTGTACAATTTAGGGGGGTCAGCCCTGTGGCCAAGTGGTTAAGTTCACGCACTCCGCTTTGGCAGCCCAGGGTTTCACTGTTTCAGATCCTGGGTGCAGATCTAGTACCGCTCATCAGGCCATGCTGAGGCGGTGTCCCACATAGCAGAGCCAGAAGGACCTACAACAAGAATATACAGCTGTATCCTGGGGGGCTTTGGGGAGAAGAAGAAAGAGGAGGAGGGGGGGGGGGGGGTGGAGGAGGAAGAAGAAGAAGAAGAAGGAAGAAGAAGACAGAAGAAGAAGAAGAAGAAAGAAGGAGGAGAAAGGAGAAAGGAGACGATTGGCAACAGATGTTAGCTCAGGTGCCACTCTTTAAAAAAACATAAAATAAAGTGTACAATTTAATGGTTTTTAAAGTATTCATAGGATTGTGTAACCACAAACCCAATCTAACTTTTGCACATTTTCGTCCTCCCAAAAGGAAACCTTGTACTCATTAGCAGTCATTCTCCATTTCCAACCCCACCACCCCCAGCCCCTGGCAACCACTAATCTGCTTTCTGTCTCTAGATATTTGCCTGTTCTGGACATTTCATATAAATGGAATCATACCATATATGACCTTTTGTATCTGGCTTCTTTCACTCAGCATAATGTTTCCAAGGTTCATCCATGTTGTAGCATGTGTCAGTACTCCATTCATATTTGTGGCAGAATACTATTCTATTGTATGGATATACCACATTTTGTTTATCTGTTCATTAGTTGATGGACATTTGGGTTGTTTCTACTTTTTGACTATTGTGAATAGTGCTACTGTGAACATTCATGTACAAGTTTTTGTGTATACACATATTTTCATTTCTCTTGAGCAATACCTGGGAGTGGTATTGCTGGGTCATTTGGTAACTCTGTGCTTAACCTTTTGAAAATCATCTTGTTAAGATTTTAAAATGTGATCTTCAGTGATTTTCTGGGTACCACATGGTGTGTGTGCACCTAGAAAGCTGTTATTTTGTGTTGCCTTCTGGAAAGAGGAGAAGTTGACAGTATTAGTCAAGAAGACTGGAAGGAGATGGGAGAGGCCTTGAACTATAGTAAAGGCACGTGGGTAGGGGGTGCCTGACCAGCTGAGCTGTCTGCTTCTCCCATATCCTTTTTCCAGATGGTTGGGGCTGGAAGAGATCCTTTGGGCAAAATGCCCCAACATTCACATGAAAACCCTGACCAAAGAAAATACTTACATGTGTATTTTAAGTATATGCTTATATATAAAATGTATATGTTTACATGAATATATTTATGTGTATATTTAGGTATTATATTTAACATGGAATAAGTATTTTCCTTAGTCACAGTTTTCCTATGAATGTTGGGGTATTTTAGTTGGCCCATGAGCCTGTAGTTACAGATCATAATGCCAAACTTAGTCCCTTAATTGGTGAACAATGATTACATTGTATTCATCAGTTTAGAAAGCACAATGTAAACACTTATTAAGTTCCAAAATTTACAGGATAGTCTAATAAAGATGTATTGGTGATGTTCAAAGAAAAAGCAATTAAGGGAAACAGCTCCCAAGCCTTGAAAAAATAATGTACATCCTTCTCTCATTTCCCCAATCTGATCATTAGGATGTAATTGAAGTAAATTTCATGAGATATCAAGTAGTGGAGTTTATTTTTATTTTATTTGATATACAGTTGACCTTTGAGAAAGCACTTCTATCAGTTTACATGCATACAATTTTTTTTGAAATAGGGAGGGTTACTGGCAATATGAAGGAAGATAGACTGTGATTTGTAGAGAAGTTTTGCAATTATGTGACTAAGTGCTTAATTTTAGGTCTCTGAAACGTATAAATTTATAACAAAAAGTCAGTCATTTATACAGCAAATGCTGAAAATAGTCTAGTAAATGAAACTACTCACATGGTGTCACATAGTCTCACATGACTAAATAAGTTTCTTTTTTTTTCCTAATTCTGGATGAAATATTTTTATACGTTCATTTTTAAGTCCTACCATCCAAAGATGACAACTCTTAACATTTGAGTGTATCATCTTCTAGCCTTTTTTCATGCATTTGTTTGTTTTCTATGTGTGTGTGTGTCTGTGTGTGTGTGCACGGCATACATTTATATTTATAGTCATCTTATAGACACAATTTTATATCTTTTCACCTGATATTAAAACATAAGCATTTCCCACATTACTACAGTCATTACCAACATAATCTAATAACAAATAGGTGTATCATAGCTTACTTAATTAATACCAGATTATTGGACATTATGTATTATGTGTGTGTTGTTATTATAAATGACATTGCACTACAGATTTTTAGGAATAATAATTTTTTCCACATTTGGTATTGTTTCTTAGAATTGAATCATAAAGTAATAATTTTCGATTTAAAGATATGGACAGTTTAAAGTTTTTGACAGATGCTGCCAAATTGCTTTTCTCACGTTTTACCAGTTACTATTCCAGCTGGCTTTGTTTCATCACATTGTTGGCAACATTTAATATCATCCTTTTTTTCTGATCTTTCTTAAATTGAGAGTGAGAATGGTTGTTTTTCATTTTTAATTACTGGCAAAATTGAACATTTCTGTCGTGTCTATTGTTCAATTATATTTTCTGGGAGGGCTCTTTTTATTTCATTTTTTTCTTGACTTGTGGTTAGAATATGGGATGGGAGCCATTCTTCTATTTGAATAAATCAGTGTTTTTATTTATGTTTCTGAACTGATAGGTAACTAATACTAGAGACATTTTAGCCAAGATGTTTAAATGCTCTGTCTTCGAGAACCATTGTGCCCTTCCAATGCATGTAATCTTCTGTGAGCCTCTCAACCACTTTCAGTGTACAGGTTTCACACCCAGGTGTATGGCCAGTAGGATGATTCTGATACTGCAATTAAAATGGCCTGATCCAATAAGTAGACTTCCTTGAACATGTTTTCTTTGTGGTATTAGTCTATATAAAGTTCCTATTATGATTATACTACTTTTACAAACCTCCAGGGGAACTCAGTGGTTTCAACACTTACCTCTACTAAGACGATTCCCAAATCTCCATATATTTTCAGCCAAGTCAACAAATGGGAAAATAAATGAATAATTATTGGCTTTGTATTTGAGTCAGTTAAGAGAGACAAAAGGAATTGTGAAAGTATGGGCTGCAGATGGGCATAGTAAGACACAGAGCTAAGAATGTACACAAAGACCTCTGCAAAGATACCCATAGAATAAAGAAGTCTTAGGAATAAAGATTCGTGGAATCAAGCAGAAATCCAGAAGGACAGAGGGGCACAGAAGAACATAACATCACAGCATAATTTTCTGGATTTAGAATTTTGCTACAAAAGGCTTTTGAATGTGTTTTTGCAAGCATAGCTGTAAATTGTGACATTGGCATTTTCAGTTCCATTTGCTCCTTTGTCTAGGAGGAATTTGTCAAGGATTGCAGCATCCCCAGGTCTGGGTTGAACCTCCTTTTAACAAGATGGAATTGGCTTCTTCCATTAGAGGTGGTTTCACCTTTCAACTTGTTGTTACAGTGTTGGACTGTGCCCAAAGCTTGGGAGTACAAAGAGTTTGTTTCAGTACTTAAAAATACACACACATGCACATGCATGCACACATGCAATTTTCAGTTAGAGCATAATATTAAAACATAGTTAATATATAAGAAATTTCTGTAAGTAGCTGGTACAACATAGACCAGGTATCTTTCTGTTCCACAATCTAATGGTGCAGAATTTAAATGCTCCAGAGGAATTAATAATTAAGAAAACTGTTAAAATACCTCTTTAATATATCAGATGCTCAAGTGACCTTTGGCAGAGGAAGCAGTTAAATTTTCTGACCCGTGCCCTGATGGTGTTATTGATTAAAGGGAACTCTATAGACTTTAGATGTGATGCAGACAGGTTGTGAAGCTGACGTTGTACTGTCAATATTTGGAGACCTGTTTGAATCCTTGTCCAGGTGGAAGACTCCATTTCTGTATTGGCAATTATTTTCCCTTGTAAAAGTTTTGTATTAAATTTGTAATTAAAAAGATATTTGAAAGAGAAAATTTGGAGTTGAAAATTTTAAAGGGCACTGGTGATCAAATGGTCACATTGACATTAAAATAAATTTTGTGATACATCAGATTTTGAGTAGAAATGCATTCTGATGAATCCACCAGAGTAAGTTCTTTGCAAAATGAGCCCCTCTTCATCTTTTGCAGCTGAACTAATTGACTTGTCTGAGTTCTTTCATGCCAGGAACAAATATTTATTGAGGATGTCTACATGCCAGATATTCTCCCAGGTATTGGGGATAAATCAGGAAACAAAACAAGTAAGATCCTTGCCCTTGTAGAGCTTATAATCTAGTGAGGAGGGTCACACAATAAATAACCAATGAATCAACCAAATAAATACCTACCTACCTATATATGTACATGCAAAGTACTGCCAGTGGTAAGTAATCCATGAAAAATAAAATAGATTAGGTGATGGAACAGAGCCAAGAAATGCTCTTCCTTAGAAATTAGGTATAAGCTGAGATCTGAGATGTTGAACATGTAAATATTAGGGGGAAGAGTATTACAGGAGTTGGGAAGAGGTGGTGCAAAGCCTCTATGGTGGGAACAACTTTGACATGTTCAAGGGACAGAAAGAAAATCGATATGGCTGGAGTGGAATGAGCAAGGGGTAGTAAGGCAAGATATGTAGGCAAGAGTGAAGTCATGTGGGGCCCTATAAGTTAAGTAATGGGGTAGGATTGCCTCTTTGCAATGTAAGCCAGAGGAAGATTTGAAACAGGGAAGTGTCATCAATTTCATTTTGTCTTAAAAGATATTCTATGCTGTGTAAATCGAAAACTTAGAGAAGCAAGAGTGGAAGCAGCTTCAAGGCTATTGCAACAGTCCAAAGGAAAGATGATACTATCTTAGACCAAGGTGGTAGTACTAGGGGTGGGAAAAAATGGTTGTATACAGGTAGAGTTGACTTACTGATGTATTGATTGGAGGGTGGAGTGGTCAGGGAAGAAAAGAATCCAGGATGATTCGTGGATTTTGGCCTGAACAACTGAGTGAATTGTGGTACCATTACTGAGATGGAAAAGACTGAAGAAGAGCTGGCTTGGGGGAGGGAACGCAAGAGCTCTGTTTGGGATGTGTTAAGTTTGAGATGATTATTAGCTGAAGGCATAATTAAGTAGGCAATTTATATATCAAGCTTGAAGCTTCAAGGCTATGGGATTGGGTGAGATCACCTCGGAATGATTTTTAAAAAAAGAGGTCCAAGAACTAAATCCTGGGGCTCTCTGACCTTTAGAGGTTGGGAAGAGGTGAAGGATACAGCAAAGGAATCTGAGAAAGAGCAATGAGTTAAGAGAGAAAGAGAGCCAAGGAAGTGTGTGGCCCAGAAACAAAGTGGAGGCAGTGGGTCAAGAAGGAGGACAAGACCAAAAGCCACTAAGTGTACAAGTAACTTAAGGATAAAGACTTGACCGTTGAATTTGGCAATATGAGGATCACTGGTGTCCTTGACAGGAGCGGTCTTGGTGGAATGGTAGGGATGAAAGCCTGACTGGAGTGAAGAGGGGAAATAGGGACAATACATGTAGATAACTCTTTGAAGAAGTGCTGTGAAGGGATGCAGAGGGACAGGGTTGTAGCTAAAAGGCGATGTTGGACCACAGTTAGCTTTTTTGACGATGCGAGATACCAGAGAAGGTTTGTGTGCTGATGACAGTGATCCAGGAGAAAGGGAGAAATTGATGATGCAAGAGAGAAAGTATATGATTGAAGGATCAAAGCCCTGGGGAAATAAGATCAAAAGAGTGGGAGGTTGGCTTCACTAAAGAAGCCACTTCATTTAAATCATAGAGAGTAAAGCACACATACAGGCACAAATGAAGGTACATAGGCAGATTTATTATGGAAAAAATGAATGAGTTTTTTTCATTTTCTCAATAAAAAATGAAGCAGAGTCATCAGCTGATGAGGGGTGGAGGGTGGTGTATTGATTGGAGGGAGTCATGTAGGAAGTTTAAGAAGAAAAGGTATGAAATAGCGTTTTTTTTTTTTTGGCTGAGGAAGATTTGCCCTGAGCTAACATCTGTTGCCAATCATACTCTTTTTTGGTATGTGAGCCACTGCAACAGCATGGCCACTGACAGACAAGTGGTATAGGTCCATGCCCAGGAACAAAACCTGGGCCGTTGAAGTGGAGTGCACCAAACTTCCCCACTAGGCCACTGGGGCTCGCCCTGAAATAGCTATTTTTGACAGTGGGAAATTACACACTAATAATTAAAAATATTATTATTAAAAATATTATTCATTGCATGAAGGTATGTGTCAAATGTAATGGTCTTAATTTTAGAAAAGAGATATTAAAGTATTCTTTCTGATGATATTAATCAAAACATACTGCTTAGATTGCTCCAAGTCCATGATAAAAATGTTGTCAACAGAAAAAAAAATGCTTTTCCTCTTCTCTGCTATGGTCGGTGGGCATTCATCCAATCCGTGATACAATTTATCCATTTGTTTTATTATAGGTTAAAAAGAAGGTAGTTTAAGACTTAGTGGTTTTTTTGTGATGCACAGTTTGAATAAATATTAAAACCAATATTTTAAGATGTTGTCTATAGATAAATCATCTATACTGAATCAAAGGATGATGAGAGATGCTGTAAAAAGCCTTAGGTTGTCAGTAAGTATTTGTAGGGAGATGGAGGTGAAGGAGAATTGGAAGCATGATTAATTCCCATGCCCAGCCTGCCTATCACCAGATAGCAACAACAGGCCAATATATGCAAGTAATTTTGTGCACAGAATCTTTACATCACCTCTGCTTGCAAGGTATCATCCCTGTTTTACTGGATTTAGGAGGAGTTCAGAAGTTACTTGCCCAAGATTCCACAGTGCCTGAGACAAAGTAGTTTTGGAACCTGTTTCTTCCAATTTCAAAGCCAAATGCTTCCTAAGATGTTGGACTCATTCCTTCATTGAACTGATATTTCTTGGGTATTTACCATGCAACAGGCAATGTGCTGAGTACCTTATATATTTTGCCTCAATTTCTTTTCATATCTACTAGATGAGGTAGGGAATAAATATTTTCACTCTTTTATTGATCAGGAGATTGAGGTTTAAAGAAGGGCATAAATTTGATCACCTAAGCGATGGCAGACTCAGAGATGTCTAATTTTTCAGAAACATTAAAATTTCCTTTTTGAAGTAATACAAAGTCAATTTAACATAAGGAATTAATTAAGACAATTGGATTGGCAAGGGTTCGGGACTCAGCATGAAATCTAGATATTCTGGCTAAAAGTGCCTGAATTTGTTTTTGATTTGGAGTGACTGAGCAGATGTCCCAAAGTGAATGGGGAAGCTTGATCCCAGCTACAGATACCCCTGAAATACTTTGCCCAGACAGCAATATGTATTTTGTTTTTCTGTAAATCTTTGCACTAGTATTAACTTATTTGTGGCAGTTCCTCATCTGATACTAACCCTGACAACTGAGTGCAGGGCCTCTCACTGAGATTTAGAGCGATCTCTTTTTTTTTTTGAAAGTATAATTTTCCCTAAAAAGAATTGAACCTAATAAACATATAAGTAATTTCATCTGAGTTCCATTTGAGGCCTCGTCTTGGCAAACATTGCCAGCTTGTTTTGGCTTTCTGTTAAGTCTTTTATCAAACCACAAGCTGGGTTTTGGCCAGACACGGAGAGGTTTCAACCTATCTCCAATCTGTTGGTATGAAATAACAGGAAAAGCCTCTCTCCAAAAATAATTTGAGTGAAAAGTTTAAAATTGTGGAGCTCCCAAAAGATTCTTGTGAAGTTAGATGCAAACTCTGCCTCAGCCTACCTTCTCCTGGCCCACCGTGGTCTCCTCATTTTTATTGTAGGAGGTCTAATAAGGAGCAAAGTGTTCATTGCTATAGAAACCTTGACTTGGGGGCTCCTAACACACCCTGGGGGTTGGAGAGGGCAAGTTGTCTAGAGCCTGAGCCGTATTTTGGGGGACAAGGTGGTATTAGGTAAAATCTTCTTGGCAGATCTGAAGGCACTAAATAACGTGGGGTTATGGAAAGACCCACGGAAGGAGAGGTTTCAATATTGCTGGAGTGTAGGGTGCAGGGTGGGGTGCATAAGGATAAGAAGCTAGAGAAGTTGGCAGGGGTCAGGTCATGCTGAATCTTGTAAGGCTTTAAGGATCAGATGGGACGAGGGACCAGGAAGACTCCAAGACAAAGCCCAGGTTTTAGACTTAAACTCCTGGGAAAATGGCTGGGCCCAAACTATAAGCCAGAAAAAAAATCTGGGAAAACGAATTAAGCATTTATTGGTTTCAGCTTTGTCAATTATCCCTACGTTGTAAATATGCTGAAAACTAGGGATTTCATTAGTGGTTTGAGGAAGAGCCCCACTTTAGAACAGGAAAAGCCGCCATCTTTGAAGCCACGCAGGAAACTGACGAACCAGTGAGGCCCCAGGAAAATGATGCCCTCTGCTGAAGCCACATCCCTATTAATAAGATGAGGCCCAGACAGTAGCTTAGAGTAGAGGTTCTAAACTGGTAGCCCACAGGTCAAGTCTCACAATTTGGGGATGACTCTCCAGTGTTTCGAAACTTGATTTAAGTGCTTTTGTTCAAGGCACTCATTCTTCAGTTCTCCACAGCCCTTGCCCCTGGCTGTTGTTTTACATCTGCGTGCTTCACACTTTACCTACTCTGCCCTACTCCCCAGTGCTTTTGGATTTTTAATCCCTGGCTTGGAATGAAAAGTGAAGGCAAGATCTTGCCAGAACCTCAATATCCATAACTGAGAGACAAGCCCAGGCAATGTAACTTCCAGGGGCTAGCACTCAGGAGGTTTGAGGTGGAAGTAGTTTAGCAGAACAGCTAGAAATGTGGAAGAAAATTCTTTGCAACCAGATTAGCAGGTGATTTTTCTTTCTCAGGAAGACAGAAGCCAGAGTGAGACATACCGCACTTTTGAGGAAGTGCTTCTGTGCCATCGGCGTTGCCCTGAGTTCTGATTTTATGTTGGAATGGTCACAGAATGGAAAGTCTGTTTCAGGGTGCTAGATGGAACTTTCTAGGAAGTGTTGTTGATGGTGGGATGCTGGTGGTGGGAAAAGGCCCTGGATCCATTGGTTTTTATTTTAAAAGAAAAAAACACATACTTAAAATTTCACTAAAACAGAATAAGAGAAAATGAAGCAAAAGTAGATATGAGCATGATGTAAAAGCTGCTGTAATTGAATTTTTAAAACACTAGGATTTCAACATTGTTTTTTATCAAAATTAAAATAATTGAACACTTCTTAAAGTATTCTGTAGAGTTTTTTTTTTCTTTTTTGAGGGCAAATTCCTGAACCCTGGGTGGAATTATTCACTCTCCCTTATGATGCAAAATACATTTTGTCTCCTCAGATCTAGGCTGCTGCCAGATAGGCTGACCTTAGGCATGAGGAGGGTAAAGCAGGAGGGTCAGCTCCAAGGCTAATGTATGAAAGCACCTTCTAAGAAAACACACCTTCACCCTTAGCCCCTCCTGCCAGCACTCCCCAGCTCCCACTCCTCACAGGACACTGACCTTGGTGGTGTTTGCCAGGAGAGCCATACATCTTCCTTTTCTTTGTTGCCCTTTGTTTACCTGTTTAGAATTCTGGATACAAGGCCTGGTCTAGTTGAGTCCATTAAAAAACAAAAATAATCCTGCATGAGGATTCTAATTGTTGGTGTTATGATTTCACAAGAATCCTTGTTTTCTTTCTCCACCTAGTTACTTATCATAGTAGCTTCATGTTGTCTCCCTATTGTAGCAGAAGGGTGGCACCCCGTTCCCAGTGACAGTTGCGGAAGCAGTGGCAGCTTGTCCATTGCGGCCTCTGTCTCACTCCCACCCCCGGGTAATGCTCCTGGTCATGTGTGTTGTGCACAGCTTCACTCACACACTAGTGTGCTCAACACTGAGCACACATCTGTGCATGCCTACATGGGTCTAGGCCTACACACTCTTCAGGTGGGACTTATAGTCTTAACATGCGTCTTTCAACCAAACAAACAGAATCTGCTTGGCCTGTGATTACTGGGGCCAATATTTTAATGCTAGAACTGGTTCTTCCATCTCTTTCAACTTTTGTTTGAAAGTCGTTAAAACCTTATAGGACAGATTTTCCCACACACACATTTCTGAATAGCCAATTCTCAGTCAAGTTCATGCTCTTGACTTGCCACCATGTTTCCATCCCACCTGGTCTAGGTGCTCATGACCTGGAGTGTTTGAGCGGGCAGGATGAAACCTCTCATATCGGGGTGTGTTGCAATATTTCTTTGGCATTGAGAAAAGCAATGAGACTCTGAAGCCAGGGTTTTTCTCCGTGAGTTAGTTTCATAAATGGCATTGATGATCATTTAATTTTCAAGTAGAATTTAATGAGATTTAACATGAGACATTCTAAAAATACTATGGAATTTATATGAAGCATAGAAATTGCATAATCTTGGCAATAGCTAATTTCTTAATGTACATCTCAAAAGGTTTTATTCCTCGCCCAAGTTCAAGATCATTCACACACCCTCATTATTATTTACTGCTCTGTGTTGAATGCTGACAGGTCTTCTCTTTGTTATGCTGTGTACAACTCCAAGGCTGGAACTCAAATCCTTAAGCTTTGTCACCATGAGTCTTACTCAACTGCTCATGTAATGCCTATTTGGGCTGGTGCCCCATTCCCAAGGTCCTGAAATAGTACCACTGGCGAACTTCCCTCCCTCTCTGCCCTCTCACCCTCCTCCCCCCACCAATGCCCCAGCACTCCTGAGACCATAAGAAATGCCTGCCTAGCCTGGCCAACTAGGACTTCCATCACCATGTTATCCCAAAGTAAGTTCAATTAACAGTCAAGTTATCTTAATATGGAAAATAAAATTTCCTGGGTGTATTAGTTTACTGGGGCCACTGTAACAAAGTATCACAAACTTGAGTGGCTTAAAATAGCAGAAATGTATTGCCTGGAAGCCAGAACTCCAAGATCGAGGTGTTAGCAGGGTAAGTTCCTTCTGAGGGCTGTGAGGGAGAATCTGTTCCATGCCTCTCTCCTAGCTTCTGGTAGTTTGTTGCTGTCTTTGGCGTTCCCTCTCCTAGCTTCTGGTAGTTTGTTGCTGTCTTTGGCGTTCCTTGGCCAAATGTCACCTCTATCTCCACCTTCATCTTTACATGGTGTTCTCCCTATGTGAGTGTCTCCAAATTTCCTCTTTTTATAAGGACACCAGTCACGCTGGATTAAGGCCCACCCTAGTGATCTCATTTTAACTTGATTACCTTTGTAACGACCTTATCTCCAAATAAGGTCACATTCTGAGGTTCTGGGTATTTTGGGGAGGGCACAATTCAACCCATAACACTGTGCTACCCAGAAGTACTCATTTGATTGTCTTCTGGCTAATTTACAGCACCCCATCGGGAGGCAGCCCACTTTCCCCTTTCCCTGAGACTCCAGCTGTGGCATTGCCCCCAGGCCTTCCAGATCCTGGAACTTCTCTTTATCTCTGGTCTGCTTTCTCCTGGGCAATCTTGCTGCACTGCATGTCCTCAAAGATGAAGAAAGAGGGAATCTTTTAGTTCCTTTCTTGGTAGGATGCTGTCTTTTTCCTTCTCATTTTCCCATTTTCCACTTTTCTATAACTCGGCTGAACCAAGTACTTCCAGCCTCCCCAGGAAGCTCTCTTTCCAAATACATTATAGTCACCCTCTTCCCAACCCCTTCGTGCCTCTCCTGTTAGGCTTTGTTCTCTTCTTAGAAGCAAGTCCTGCTTGGACATCAACTGCTTGATAAAGTGCAGCAATGGTGTGGTTGAGAATGTTTGATTTGTTGGGGGGAAGAGAGGAGGATTTTTTTTGAGAGATGAGTCCTGTAACAAACCCACCACCAGTTGTGGCCACACTGACCAAATAGACTGTTTGCTTTAGGTAGTGCTTCCCAAAATATGTAAGAAGACATTTCTGCCCTCAAGAAAATCACTTCCATCCCCTGTCCCCCAATAAATTATAGAGACTAAGAAATTATGTAAATAGTATATCTAGTGTCTCCTGATGGAGGTATGCAATATGTTAATTAAAAGGCCTGACAAGTCCAGCTGAATAGAAGCTGGTTTAACCTTTTGTGTGTGTCTGTGTTTATTTTTATTTTCTTTTACGGCAGCTTGGTAGCATATTACTAACAACTATTACTATTATTACTAATAACCATGGCTGATGCAGAAAAGGTCAGCAAGTGTTTGAACATTTGCACTTGAACAATGTTTCCCTAATTTTTAAGTTAGGCAAACCTTAAATATTTTGCAATTAAAAATATATATAATCTAAGAAAATCCACATATTTCAGATTTCAAGGGATCATCTTCATAATTTTGATTTTATAGCCATTTTTAAAAAAATTCAGATGTAATTGACATTAACATTGTATTAGTTTCAGGTGTACAACATAATGATTCAATATTTGTATGTATTGTGAAATGATCACCACAAGTCTAGTTAATATCCATCACCACACATAGTTACAAAAAATTTTTTTCTTGTGATGAGAACTTTTAAGATCTATTCTTTTAGCAACTTTCAAATATGCAATATAGTGTTATTAACTATAGTCACCATGCTGTACATTACATCTCTGTGACTTATTTATTTTATAACTGGAAATTTGTACCTTTTGATCACACAGTTTAGCTTTTTTCCCAGAATTAACTTATTATGAAAATTTTCAAAGAATTGTACAGTCAACACTCATATACCTACCAACTAGATTCTACAATTAACATTTTTGCTATATTTGCTTTATTCCATGTATCTATCCCTCTCTCCATCTCTAAATCCCTTTTATTTTTTAATGCATTTCAAACTAAGTTAGAGAAATCAGGAGCTTTTGCCCCTGATTACCTCAGCACAGCTATCCTTAACCAGCTTTGTTTAAATCAGCATTTTCTTGTCCTACATTAGCACAAAAATCTTGTTTTTATTATCACCTGTTGATGTCACCCAAATTTCATGCTCCATCGGACAGACTTTGGGGTAGATGCTTTGGGGTTATGAAGACACCACCTGTGTAATGAAATCTCAGCTTATTTGAAATCATTGTCCTGTCTCATTTAGATTAATCACAGAATGGCAGGGGCCTACTTTAATCACCCCATTTTACAGATAGGAAAGTGAGGCTCCGAAAGGCGAGGACTCTTGCCCAAGATCATACACCCAGGAAGTAGCCTATTAGGTATAGAGCTTTTTCTACAGAATGGCAATGTTCTGCCTTGTCCTTGAACCACGTGATGTTTTCCTTCCACTCTTGTCCTTGCTCAGCACTGACTGCCTTGGTCTTTGGCTCACAAAGGTCTTTCAGGGGCAGACAAAGTAAAGCTCCTGGGCCGGGCTCTGCACTAGACTCCTAGGAGATGGACAGAGGCCTAGGCTTTGGCATCGCCAAATGACTACTTTGTAACTTCATTTCTTCCAGTTATTTGTTGCATCTCACTCAGATTTCTTTTCCTTGACAATGCCCACATTTTGTCCTCTCCTTCTAGAATTCCTAATTTATCATCTCATTTTTGGTGAAAGGAGATGTTTAAATGGAGAATTATTCAAGGTATTCTACAGCAGACCTCTGACCCTCTTCAGGCCATTGTAACACCCAGCTATTTCAGAGACTAGGATCTAAGGAGTGGGTAAGCCAAAGGGGAATGGTATCTCTTCAATTTTATATGCTACCTTAAAGATGTCCTTGATTCTGAAATCCTGTTGATAATCCATAGGAGGGCTATGATCACAGCAATAAAATATTTCGTCCTCAAATCACAGTCAAGGAAACTCTCATGGTATCGTATGATTATCTTCTTTACTTAAAAAACAGTATTCTTAAAAAAGTATGTGTTTGTTTATTTATACATATTCTGTAAAGTTCCTAAAAGGACTCAAGGCAGGGGAATTAAAAGTTTAGTTTTATCTAACAGTTTTTAAAGTGAGGACTATAACACACAAACTTGAGAAGGACAAAGCTTTAATTTCTGGGCTTGCATCCTTTTTTCATGGGAGACCATGCTGAGGTCAAGTGAAAATCAATTTTGTCTACCACGATTACAATGCACAAGAGATATTCCACTCTTTGCAAACAACAAAGGGTAAAGACAAAAGCTTGGATATGAAATAAGACTCATTATGATCGCTGACATTTTAGGAAAATGCAATAATTTACATAGAAAGCATGATGAAGAAACAATTTTTATGATTCAGACATATTCTGAAAGGCCTTGGAAGGCAATCTCATTCTAGTGTCTCACAGCGGCTGCATCTGGAGAAAGGTTTCCATGGCAACTCATGAAAGCTTGATTTTTTTTTATCCTTTTCAAGAGCATAAATCATCCCATGGCCTGAGGGTTTGGTAAAGGTCTCCTTTATTTTAGAAGCTATTGCCATTTGTTTTTGTGTTGTATATTTTGACTGTCTTAGAGAAAACAAAGAAACGCCTTCCAAGAAGGCTTGGAGTCTGTCCTTTTCATATTTAGGAGCAAGATGTGAATAACATAATTTTAGACTTTGCTTCTCAATGATCAAAATGATGGTACATGTTGGTATGTTTGGTTTATGTTGTGTGTTGTTTCAATTTTCCAAAAAGTTGTGATTGGTGCATTCTGAGGAAAGAGTCAGTCTATACTACTTATGGAAAGGGAACCGTTCGGCCAAAGCACCTCTTAATGAGTAGTTCAGTGGAGCTCTCCTACAGGGTACTACATTGCTTTAAATGCTTCTAGAGCTTCCTGTAATGATATGGTCTCAGGACTTTGAGCACCAACAGGATCCAGGTGGTTTATATCAATATATTCTTTCCAAGAAAGTTAATAAAGAAATATTATAGGGCCAGCCCTGGTGGCCTAGTGGTTTAAGTTCAGTATGCTCCACTTTGGCGGCCCAGGTTCACTTCCTGGGTGTGGACATACACCATTTGTTGGTGGCCATGCTGTGGTGGTGGCTCACATACAAAATAGAGGAAGACTGGCACAGATGTTAGCTCAGGGTGAATTTTCCTCAGCAAAAAAGAGGAAGATTAGCAACAGATGTTAGCTCAGGGCAAATCTTCCTTGGCAAAAGAAAAAAAGAGAAATATTCTAGGTTTAAAACTCAGCATGCTTTGAGAATTTTTTTTAACAGCGTAGGCCTTTGTATATTATAGGAAGTAATGTGACTCATGAAAAACATATAGGACACTGAAACAGAACTGGGTTTTAGCCCTAGTTGTGCCATTGCTAGCTGTATTCAGAGCAAGCTTCTGAATCTCTCTGAGCCTCCATTTCCTAATATGAAAAATAGGAATAACAATGCCACCCTCACAGCGTTATTGTTAAGGACTGAATATGTGTGAATATTGGAAACTGCAGTGTGGTACAAATGTAAGGTGGTTATTATTGTTGGTTGGCTGTTTTTCTTTCCAGCTCCTTCCCTTTGAAAAAGTCAAGAATATCCTTTACCATTTCCAGCGTGACCAGAGGAAATCAGTTTCAGTGTGTGTAAATATTTTAGTTTTTTATACTATATTAAATATGCTATATTTATATAAACACTATTGCTGTCATTTACTTATTTATTGACTAAGTAATTAAATGTCATCTTGGTTGATGGGTATTAAATGAATCCATTCAACAAACTTGTAAGTGCCAACTGTGTACTAGCATTGCAGAGACGATAGGTAATTAAATTCTTATCACTCAGGAAATAAGTTTTCTGAGTTTCAAGGCCACAGCATAAGCTGTTCAGGCAATGCCCTGCACAAGGCTGTTGCAGTGAAAGAAGGGACGCAACCCAGACCACACTCTGCCAGTCAAGCCATTTGCACCCATGTGGGCTACATTTGCCTGAAGGAAGGATGCCTTTTTGAGATTTACCTTCCGGGAGTGTGTGCTTTCTTGTAATTTACACAAGTGCATGGAATGTGCTAGCAGCGGCCTTGACGCTTATATCATCCATGATGTTCAATGGAAGGCTTTCAGTGTTTCACCGTTGAGTGTGAGGAAGGCTGCTGGATGTGCTTGTCATCTGGAGTCAGATTGCCTGGATTCAAATACTGGCTCTGCCACTTACTAACTTTGCCACCTTGAGCACATTACTAGGCCCCTCTGTGCTTCACTTTCCGCATCTGCCCACTTCATAGAGTTGTTGGGAGGATAAACGAATTCCTATATGTAAAATATTCAGAACAGAAGCTGGCGTACAGTTAGTGCTCAAAATGTTAGCTGTTTTTAGTGATATCTTTACCTGCCTCTTTACTCTGTGTTGAAAAGTTCAACAACTAACATCTGAATTCTACCTACAAATACCATTTTCCTTTAATGAATTTAATTTCACATTGGAGATGTATTTCTTCTTACTTCAGACCTTTTTTGGTGTGTATTTGTGTTAAATGACTGAAAGGCATTTTCTTTAGAGACATCAAAGAATTCTAGTTCTTTGATGGGAAGGTCACTTGGTTGTTTCTAGAATTTTCTCATAAAACCATTGCTTTGTCAGAATTGACAGAGGTGATGAGGGCTGTTTGGATATTTTTGGCTTTTATTCTTCCTAGGGGAGTGCTTGTATCATTTGCCAGGGTTATAAGGTTAGAGATACTTTGAGGTACAGTGAGTTTTTTTTGGTCAATTTTGGTTAACATGATGCTTTTTTTTGGTAACTTTAAACTGAGAAAAAGTCCTTATGTATTATTGAAATACTGATATTATATAATGTTTTCAAAGCAATTAACTTTGCATTTTCAAACTGAAAAAGTTTTGTTAAATATCAGATTTTGATATGAAGAACATGCGACAGATTGACAAAGCAAAGGATGAGGCAGATGGTGATTTTGATTTTTCTCCTCCCTCCAAATCCTAACTCCTCCACTGCTCCCTAGACACCTTGAAGAAGCCCCTTTATTACCTACACTGTGTACTTTCCAGTCTCCTACAGCGTCTAGCTCTCAGGCCATTTTTCACGGCATGAAACTGGAAGCACAGAATGTGAATAATGCTGCACGTCACTAATTTCTAGGTACAGTCATGCACTACATAATGGCGTTTCGTCAATGATGGACTGCATATATGACAGTGGTCCCATAAGATTAGTACCATGTAGCCCAGGTGTGCAGTAGGCTGTACCATCTAGGTTTGCATAAGTACACTCTATGATCTTTGCACAATGACGGAATTGCCTAATGACACATTTCTCAGAACCTCTTCCTGTTGTTAAGTGCTGCATGCCTGCATTTAAAATAATTTGGGTGTCTAATCCAAACTGAGGTATGCGAATCATCGAAATACTCATCACTTTGATGAAAACTTTTCCAAGTAATCTTCCTGGGAAGAGAGATGTAATATTTTTATAATCTCATAGCATTAGGCATTAATCTACCATTGTTCGGGTGTGACATGCTTTGATTATTCATCCAAGAGAGACTCCCTGAGCCAAAATATTATGGACCCTGCACCATTTGGAGGCAACAAATGAGATGATCTTATCAGGGGCCTGTCAGGGGCGCATAGGGGCTGCTTCTGAAAGTGCCAAATGATAATTCGTTCATGAAATATTAGTTGATATTGCTTGTTAAACTCAAGTTTAATTAGCTTTTTAAAAGTACAAAGTGATTATAAGCCTGCTCCTAAATTGGTTGCAAAAGTTCAGTATTCATTTTAGAGAAAAACTTGGTATTTTAAGATTCTTATATTTAGATGGAGAACAGAATGTTTGAAGACACTGCATCAATCAGTGTATAGAGTTACTGTGTTTTTAAGTTTTCCTTTTTGGTCCAAGGGTGGTGACTAAGAGTTCAGATTTGGGGCTGAACTCTGACCCTGCCATTTACTAATTATGTAATCTACCAGTCAGTGAATGTTTCTAAGCCTCCATTTTTTCTTTGTAAAATGAGGATAATAATATCTCTCAGCAGTGTGGTGAAGATCAGATGAACTTTGTATGTAAAGCCCTTTAACAGAGCAAAGCAAGCTCAATGCTTTATGATGGTGGCTGTTATTGTTGTGGATATTTTCTTTGTTTTTTTAACTTACTGGATTGTGTCAGGAAGTAATTGCGTAAGTATTTAAACAGTGCCAATGACATTGTCTAGTGTTTTAGAACAAATATATTTCTGCTGCTTTATGATTTGGGGCTTTTTTCCCACAATAGTATTGCATTTTAAAATTCCCACACTTCCCAGAAAATGCACCATCTCTCATCTTTTTGTTCTATGGCAAAACGTGTTAAAAGTTCCAAACAACTGATATAGAAATGACCTCTTGGGAAACAAGCCTGTTGTAAGCTGGGGCAGCTCCGTATAGTTGTTTCCTTATTCTTTAATCAGTCCAACCATTAGTCCTTTCATCAGTTATCACTGAGGAAGCCCTAGAGAGATTAACCTGCTTGATCACCTCCTGACCAGACTCCAACTCCTCAGTTTCTTAGGTACCCTAACATTCCCTCCTAAATTCCAGTGACTTTCCTCAGCCACCGATATTTGGGCTAGTTATTTTTCAAATCAGCTTTTGTCAGTTGACGTCCAACGAGCATTTTGAAAAGGCCCTGTGAACATTAGTGAGACAAATTGTGAGGTATTTCCAACAATATACTCTCATATTGCTCTATTTGAAGATATTTTTGTAATTTTTCATTTATGACTTTTTAAAGCATATGAGCATAGAGAACTCTATTCAATGGTTTGATAAGACCCCAGCTTGTTTTAATAACTGTTTATGTTTAGCATCAGATACTATTGGGTAACTGCACTTACTAAAAGACAGTACCTTTTGTGGAATATAAAATGTAGTGTATATGAGTGATGTTGTATTTGTTCTGAAGCCTTTTGTTTAAGCCTCAGCATGCTCAGCAGGTCTGTCTGAATCCCCTGATAACAGCTGTTACTATGGCTGCATCTTATTTCGTATTTCATTTGTTGAACTGATGCTTGATAAGAGAAATGGCATTGAATTGTCTGCAATTTTGAATCTCAATAGAAATGTTTTTTCTTTTTTCCTTCTGGAGGTAAAATTAGGAAACTAGAGTTAAAAATTCAAGCCCTGTATTCGTAAATCAGGGTTGTGCAACGCTCGTGCACACTGAGTAAGGGGTTGTGGACTTTGGGACTCTTACCCCAGCACCAAATGAAAGCTCTGGCCCTGCCCCCAAGGACAGGGATCGATCGGAAGATGGATTAACTTAAATAATGAAATCAGCCTCTTTGAAACATGGGTTTTTTTCTTTTATGTTAACTGATAGTGAATGAAGCCTCGCCTTTTCATTATGGTTTTATGATGGGCTAATATTTTATGTTCCATGGATCCTTATCAAACCACAAAATACAAGTGTGTTTTAAAAACACGTTGATCCAAATATAGTGAAAAATATCTTTTGAAATGTGATTTCTCCCTGAAACAAAAACTGTGATCTTTGAAGAGAATGATTCTGAGGCCCTGTGGAAAGCAGTAAGCGTAGGGGTTATGAATATCAACACTGGAGCAAAACTGCCTGGCTTTGCCTGCTGGCTCCTTAGGTGACCATGGACACCTCTTTGTGCTTCAGTTTCATCAGCCATAAATGGGAATACCAATGGTACCTTTTCTCATTGGGTTGCTGTAAGAACTCATTGAGTTAATGTAATAAAACACTTAGAATAGTGTCTCAAATGTGGTGAGCACTATATGAATATTAGCTATTTTTGTAGAAATCTTTTTGTTTCACACTAGTGGGATCTTAAACTCCAAAAACTATTATTTTTGAAAGACAAGATAGAAGCTGTTTTATTTATCTGTAAGGCACAGTGTCTTGGCATTTCCTTGATTTTGTTTGGTTTCATAAAGCAAATGAGTAAGGTAATTCAAACCGAGCAAACTTGGTTCATGTGGTAAGAGCTTCAGGGTTCTGTTGTCTGAGAAAACTCTTACTAAACTGTAAGAATGGTTTTAAAGATGAAGGATTTTAAGACGTCTGAGGTCAAAAACTCCATCCAGGATGTACTTATACCAATAACTACATACATGAACTCTATACTAAGATTTATACACTGTCAAAACTCATTGAAGTGATTTGGCACAGTTTTTGTCTGTGAATTTACCTTAATAAAGCCATTGTTTTTTTTTAAAGCTAAATTCATGGTCGTGAGAATGTAGTAGGCATTCCTTAAGTATTTTTGACTACATTAATAATTAAATGAATGAATGAATGGAGTCATTTAATTCTTCAGCAATGGATCACATGGGGAATTATGACTCATAAAGAGGTCAAATTTTATGTCCTTGGTTTTGAATCAACTTCTAAAAGCCCAATTTTAACGGTAAATCCTAGGTCCTCTCATGTGCTTTGAAGGCCCGCTCTCCCCACAATTCACTGGTTTTTCAGATTTACCTTAACGTGAAGTCAGTGGCTACACTTGGTTCTGTGTCTGCTGGGGCTGATACATTTCTCTTAAGTGTGGCCTTGTGTTTTCATCTCTGTTCTCAGATGTGTAATCATGCAGTTTAGTCCTTAAAGATAGACATTTTGATATGATGACCAAAGATTTTTTTAAGATTTGAGACATTTACCAAAAATGAAGTCTCTTTTGTTCTTTCTACAAATAGCAGTTGGTTTCCCAGACTTGGAATCTGGGCCTCTATTGAGAAACCCTAGCCACTTGTAAGTTGAACATACCAGTAGCATGTATGTGAGCCAACATGGACTTTTCTTATTGGCTGTTAGCATGAGGAGCTTATCTGGAGTCCCTGTAAAGAGTTTGATTATGATTTCTTATTGTATTTTCTCCCAGGTATGGCAGCAGCCAAACTTCTGCATGACTCAGGTCTGAATGTGATTGTTCTGGAAGCCCGGGACCGTGTGGGAGGCAGGACTTACACCATTAGGGTAAGCCATTAAAGATGGCGTGGAGAAACGTGGGGCTGAAGCTGGTTTTTTTTTCTTTCTCAAAGTCTTGAATTTCATTTGACTCTAAGACAGTGACGATTACTCTGAAACATTCTCCACAGCCTCTCTCTCAGTTTGTTTCCTTTTCAACTCTTTTCTGTCCATTTTCTCTTCTGATCTCATGACGCTTGGCACTTTCCCAGTAAATTATTGCACCAATAAATAGGTGGTTGGAATTACATCAGTGAATAAAACAAAGATCCCTGCCCTTGTGAAACTTTTCTTTTTTTTGGTCGGGGTGGGGCGGCGGCTAGACAATAAAGAAACAAGGAAACAAAAACAGAAAAGGAGGGCTTCCTCTGGTGTCCCTGACTGATAGGTACCTGGTTATGCTTGCACACATTCAGACATAGGGAGCTTTTCCACTCACTTCTTGTTCAAAGGTTGGTCTTTTGTCGTTGGATGTGAAGCTGATTCGAAACCGTAGAGAAAACTTGCTAGTGAGCATAAGAGCAATTTCAAATGTTCGAATTATGACCAAATATTCCCTAATGTTATCTTTCAAACATCTGGATTAGCAAACCACGTAAGAAGTGATCAATTCCTTTTTTACTTTTCCTCATTAGCACTAGGTGCCTCAAAATTAGCCTGAACTACTATGAGAAATTCACCAACAATTCATAGCATATAAACTCAAGGCACTAAATACCATGTTGTGGCATATTGTGAATGATGGAGTTCAGAAGTCTCTTGCCTATTCAAAGTTCAATCAGTTTTGCTTTAAATGAAGGAGTGATTTAATAAGTCAAGTGAATGAAGTAGAGTTGAGAACAGAATCCTATTTTCCATGGATGCTTCTCCACATGTGTCTACCACCTGTGAAATGCCAATTTGCTTTATTTCAGAACTATCTTTTTTTTATCTTAGGAATAACATTTTCACAACTATTTATTTTTATTTTTTCCATGGGAAAACAGAACCAAAACGTTAAATATGTGGACCTTGGAGGATCCTATGTTGGGCCAACCCAGAATCGTATTTTAAGATTAGCCAAGGAGCTAGGATTAGAGACCTACAAAGTGAATGAAGTAGAGCGTCTGATCCACCACGTAAAGGTAAGCCTGAGCCAGCCTTTGAAGGATTTCAAAGCTACTCTATGGGTATTTCCGTATATGAATTCCAGATCCTTCTCCCAGAGAATCTTTTGCATCCTTGAATGATGCATATGTATTTTATAACTGTATTTCAACCACTCTGAGAATTTTTTCACTGTTATCAAAGGGGAATTAGGTACGAATTCTAAACTTATTTGGGAAAGTTATTGACAAGTAGTATTGTCCATTTGGTAAAAAGTTTAGCAAAACCAATAGAGAAAAAAATATATGTGATTGATTTACTAAACACCTGTATTTAAATACCTGGGGCTTTTTCGTGTGATACGAAAACCTGTGTGCAGTTTTACAAATGCTGCCCTAGACTTCACATTATAAAAAGTATTTGCAATATGTCTAATGTAGTACTTTGAAATCTTATCATTGTGTCCTATATATCAGCTAAAGTTACTCTTCTTTGGAGATTTACATAAAAGTAGCTCAAGTCCCAAATTCTGTTTTTCTGTAAGGAACCTCCATTGATGTCCCCAAGATATCTGTGAGTTTACTGGGTCTCGCATTCCCATGATCATTTGTGGCTTATGGTTCCTGCTTCCACGACGCCTATGCTCATTCACATCTCATGGCCTGTGACTCCTTTCTTCCCTTTCCTCAATGCCAACCTGGGCTCAGACTCACGTCTTTGGCTTGATTTTCCTCAGACTACCCCGAGCATTTGTGTGCAGCCGACTTGACTGAAGTTTTGAGCAATGACTGGGGGGAGTTAACTGTAGAAACACAAACAACTTAGAATTTAATATTGGACATTCTAATTTTAATAAGCCCTTAGACCAGTGTGCCCCTGGGGATTTCTCACTGGCCGTATTTCTCTGTGGATTCTAGTCTCCCACCATGTTGCTGGTCTTCAGAGGTCTTCCTCTCCCATCTCCCTGATCCTTGTTTTCTCAGCAGCATCATCTTGGTCCAAAAAGTCACTGCTATTCTCTGACAAGCAGAGAGTCACCTACTCTTGGCCCCATCCTGAAGTCCCACAGGTGAACTAGCAGAGGTTTTGAATTTCAGTCTTTCTTCTCTCTTCTTCACGTGGCTCCACAGGTGGAAGTGAGCAGTGTAGAGACATATACCTCACTGGTAGAAATCATCCCCTTAGAAGACAGAAGAAGCTAGCAGCGGTCAGTTTTCATTTACATAACAATGTTGACACTCTTATATTATTTGTAAGTGATAATATCAAGAAGGATAATAACAGACCTTGCATTATAAATCACTTAGTAAAACAAGAAATAAACATCTACTAATTTGGTATAATGAGGGTAAAAGATTTCTTAATTTGTGCATAAATGTTTTTGATTGACCTTCAGATTTTGTTTTATAAGCCTTTTCACCATATGTGTCTAGCAGAAAAAGAGATACCTCCATTAGAAACGAAAATATAGCCTGGTGGTAGCGATTTGTTGAACATCAATCGGCAACGCTTAGTAAACATCCTTTGCTGGGTTCCTTGCTTTTAAATGTAAGTCACATTGACTGATCTCTTCTATCTTCCTTATCATAACATGTAAGACTCTCAGAGACTGACTTCCCAGATCACTGAGATCTCTTTTAAGTTTCTCCAGACATAGGAGATAACTAGAGATTATATTAATTCTTCTGTCTTTGTATGTGCAGTTTCTTGGCAGTCAGGAGCTTTGCCCAGGAGGCTTTGTTTTTCTGGTAATCTTCTGACTGACGTTGACTTCCTTGTTTGAAAGAGACTGCTTACGGTCATCAATTACAGAAACGATGTTGCACGTAAAAATTTTTTGGTGGTGGCCAAAAGTGTTGTTTTCTTAGACTATTTCAAATAATCTATGTGCAGCTAAGAAAATACAAGTAATTAATCAGTATCTTTGACTTGATATAGGGTAAATACATATGCTGACAGTACTCGTCATCAAATTTAAATTAAATGCTGTTACTTTTTAGTTATTACAAAAATAAAGCATGTTTGTTGTAAAAATATAATTAGAACGTGTGGGTAAAGGAAAACAATTAAAAAACCGCTCCATAATCCTATCTAGGGAAAATCTCTCTAAAATATTCTCTTGGTTCATAGATTTTCATATTCCTGTATTGCTATTTTCTGACCTCTGCTGGAGGAAATGAGAAATATCAGTGCACTTAAAAATACCATATACATATGCATATGTGTATATGCTTGATATGCTAACATACTCTCTAATTAATCCTCACTACTGAGACTATTGAAACACTAATGAGGCAATGAAACAGCGGATTTTTCAGCCTTGATAGAGGTGCTAATTTGACCTCCTCATGGTCATGTCCAGTGAGGAACTACATGATAATAAATAATGATAAAGACTTTATAGCTAAGAAGTCCTCCCAAAATTAAATATTTGTTCTCCACCATCACCACCCCCATGGCTTTGCTCATGTGTGATTTTTCTTATTTTTAAACTGTAAAAAGCATCTCAGATGGCTACATCCATTTCTGGAATTATTGACAAGAACTCTGACGTTCTATCTCTTATTACATGGAGAGAATGTAGTTCAGAAGTTTGTCTTCTCTGCCATGGTAGGCAGTACTTTGAGCATTTGGGCATTACTCTCTATCATCCATTTTAGTAACTACTGTTCCCAAGTGCAAACTATGGTTCATGCAAATAGATAGTGTATTTGTGCCTTGTTTCTTCAGCGGACCTGCATGTATTTCTGAACCCAAATCTGAGAGTATCCAGTATGCTACTTACCGTGTTATCAGATCCTGCTCTTCAAATCAGCCTATTTAAAGAATCAGCTTTTTAAATTTTTTACATGGTCGCTAATGGAAGACAGAGTTTTGTGTGCAGCCTTAATAACATTAGGCTCAGGAACTTGGATATGCTGATTGGAGTTGAAATGGATGAAATAAAGCTACTCAAAAAAAGGGGCAGGATACAGCAGCTCATGATGGGCTAGCTACCCAAAGGGAGGGTGTCTTTCTCAAGAAAGGATGACTCCCAGTATCACCAGTTCCCTGGTAGTGTAGACGAAATAGTCTGCTGATAAATGGGGTGTGTTCATGCCGGTCCTGTAACGGGCATCTGTAAAGTCCCTGGTGTGCTGTGATGTGCGGGCTCCTTCACTATCTGCCTCCGACCTGTTGGGAATGTTTATATCTACTGAGGGGCACTCATTTTTAGTGCTACTGTAGATCTGTCTTATGTTGCTAAGATGTGGTTTTCCAAAGCCTTGTCTGTGAATAAAAGATGTGATACAAACCTATATCGGGATTTAATTATCAGTGGGAAAAGTGATCGCTTAAGCTCAAATCTATATACTTTAGAAGGTGTTTTTCTCACTTCTAAAATCAGTGATGCAACCGTTAGCGCTTAACAATTACTGTTAAGCATCTCCTGAAGTTTTTAATCTGTGTCACAAGTAGTCATGCTAATTTCTGCTAGTATAGTTAGAAGGCAGCTATTTAGAAGCCTTGGAAATGATTTGTAAAAATTGTTCCCTTTTAGGGACTATTTCATAATCAAAAACAAAAAGACAAAAATAAAAACTTCTTAAGGAACCTTGCAATATTTTGACTTACACCTCTTCCTCTTTCGTCTTGTGTGTGTGTGTGTGTGTGTGTGTTGGTGTGTGCACATGTATATACTTGTTTATTTTTTGTTCTTTTGGATTCTTACTTTGAAGAAGCTGGAGAATATTCTTTTTTTTGAGGAAGATCAGCCCTGAGCTAACATCTGCTGCCAATCCTCCTCTTTTTTGCTGAGGAAGACTGGCCCTGAGCTAACATTGTGCCCATCTTCCTCTACTTTATATGTGGGGCGCCTACCACAGCATGACTTGCCAAGCGGTGCCATGTCTGTACCCGGGATCCTAACCAGTGAACCCTGGGCCACCGAAGCAGAACATGCGAACTTAACCACTGTGCCACGGGGCTGGCCCCTGGAGAATATTCTAAAGTTTGGTACACTTTAGGCTATGGGCAAATAAAGTTCCTCTGTCTCAGAAGCTTTTGTAAGTCTCAAATTTGAAACTAAAATCTAGTCAAAATATGCATGAAACTGCTTTAGACTTGAAGTCTGAACTGTTAAGAGTTTGGTAAATGTAAAGATGTAGAGTGACTTAAAATTAAGAGCCCAACTTCACACTGATAGTCATTTCCAAACTTCACACTGATAGTCATTTTTAAACTTCAGCTATCTGGGGAAGCTGGGAAAAAAAGATGCTCTGGTCTTAGTCCGCTTCCCAGTGAGCAGGAGCCAGCTCATTGTCAAAGTACCTTTTGTGTTGTATGTTATCAGCCTCAATGCTTGAAGAGGCATGTGAATGAGGAGATATCTCTCAAATATATTGTCTGCTTGTTGCTGCTACAAGTACTATGGCTCAAATGACCTCATGGAGGGGGCAGCATTTGGCACAGCCCCTCAGTTTGTTGAGAACTCTGAAATCCAGTTGACAATATAGTATACAAAAAGCACATAAAGGCACAGAGTAGACACTGTAGATCTCTATTGACAAGACCAGTTTGGTGAATTTCTCGGAAAAGATCTCAGATGCTAAACTGTCTCTCGGTATTGGGGAATAGCAACAGAATTAGAGCTGAAATACTAGAAATAAAATATTCAAATTATAATTGCATTTGGCAAACGGAAACTGTCCTGTGGTGCAGAACCTCAGTGTGTCCCAGAAATCTGCAAATTAGAAGTGTCTAGGCTTCTCCAGGTTCTTAACATCCCCTTCTCCAGGCTCCTATCTCCAATCCTGTTAATCCAGAGAAGCCTGGATCAAAGTCCAGGGTGCACGTGCTTCTCTCATGATGACAGAAGTCTTCAGGAACGGGTTAGACAAACTCTTGTATTTCACCCATGAACAGCTGCCCATTTCACATGAACCTCACACATGCCACTCAGAGCTCACTGGCTCCGTGAGTCTGCCCTAGCTGAGATGGGATTCACAAACCTTCTGCCCCCAGCCACACTCCATTTCATTTCTTATTTGTTGGAAACAAATATGTCTTATTGTCGTGGGAGATTTTTTCAAAGAAAAAAATAGAGAGAATAGTAATTTCCTCTTCAGCAAGTGAAACCCATTTGACTAGTGATCGTTCTAAAGCTTATGTTAAGTTGTTCTGGAAACCGAAGTACTCATTTGTGTTCTTTAGAGAATATAGTCAGATTTTTGGCATGTAATAATTTGGTGAAAATTATACCTTCAATGGCTAGATTTGGAGCAGTATTTTTGGATATGAGATGAATTTATTCCAGTAAAATCAGTAAATATATTCTCTATGTACATATATACACACACACACATACGTACACACATACATCTGGATAAACTTAACAGTGATTGGAGTTGTGGCTAACAGAGTTAGTTATTATGCTGGACGTAGACGGTAGAAAATGTATAGAATTCGATTACAATGGTAAAATTTACTAAAGGAAACAGGCCTGTAGCTTAAAACATGTCATCATGGGGTATGACCAAGTAGTCCAAAGGAGATGCAATGACAGGGGTCCAGCTCTCCAAAGGATGGTGACTAGTAAGGACGACCATGTAACTGGTCAAAGAGCATCAGCAACATGCAGTACCAAGGGGTTGGCAGGAAATACAAGACAGCCTAAAGTGTGTTAGCCTCCCTTGCCACCCCTCAGCGTCAGCAGCCTGTGGAGAGCCTTAGACATGGATTCTGAGTCTGTTCATCATGGAGCCCATGCCATTCTCGTGGTCTCTGCTGCAACCAGCAAATAATAACAATGGTAACATTACTCTTGTATGAACATCTAGAACCTACGAACTGCTTTCACACATGATATCTTATTTGAGCCTCACAAATGTGAGTCCCAAATAACTAGTTATTTATAGTTCATAATATGTTTATAGTTATAATAACTAGTTATTTGGTTGTGAACTAGAAGTTTCATCCCCATTTAACAGATAGGAACATAAAGGCTAAAGAGATTAATTGTATATGACAAGAAGTGATGGGATCAGAGCACGAACTGACGTCTTTGGATGCCAAGACTAGATCATAAAAAGCCCACTGTCCCCTGGATGAGAGGCTTTGCATCATTTCCTTCTGAGCCCCAGCACCCGACTTGCCTGCCTTCCTTCCTGCCAAACTTACACTCTCATACCTTGGAAAAATCCAGTTCAAGATCCTCCTTCCTTTAAAGTTTTCTGCAACTGACTACAGTTATTCCATTGGCTACTTCCCAAGCCCTGTCCCCGCCTCGCTTTCCTGATTACACTTTGGAAAATCCTGTTTGGAAGTAGGATGAATAGCGTTCTATTATTAGTATTTCAAGATTATCCACACACACTTATATACATATACAGGATATTTTGTTTGTATTTAAAATTCTTGGATTCCTATTTTTATACTTTTGCATAAAAGAAGTTTTTAGGTCTGCTTTTTCACTTACAAATATTTTCACAAATATTTTCCAATGTCGTTAAAAGTTCTTTACAGATACCATTTTAAATGGGTACATAATATTCTGTCATAAGAACACTCTGAAATATAGTGGATATTTTTCCAATCAGTTACTATTAATTAACCATCTACCCTCTATTCAAATCATCCAAAACTTATTGAGCATTTAATATGTGTTACTACTATGTAAGGCACTGGGCTAAATAATTGAATTTGAGACAATTTGGGGTACAGTTGGTATGGGATTTGTGAGATCAAAGATTTTCCTCTCAATATAAAAGGAAATGAACAAACGAATCAGAAAAATGACTACATAAAGTAAATTTAAAGAAAGGAAAGGATTCTCATACCACAATTAAACCAGGAAAAGACAGCAGCTTTAGATCGTAAAATTTGAAAATGGATGGCAGAAAAATTTAAGATTTCTAATCCTTGCTCCTCAATCCCAGAGCTATACCATTACTGAAAGCAAATGTATTACAAGTAAAAGCCAATAATCAGGAACAGGTCAACAGTTTCTCTTGGAGCAGCAAGGTACTTGGTCTGCCTTTCATATTATCCAGGCAACAGTTTTGCCAATACTTTGCCACTTTCTCTACCTTTCAATCCTGTGACATCTCTTTTCTGGCCACCTGCATCCTATCCACTAAGCCAAAGGCACATGATTTAAAACTTTGTCATAGCAGCACTCCACTTCAAGGCATCATCAAATAATGGCTCAAAATAAAGAACTCAGGAATGGATACCTTCTGGTGGAATTGGTGTTAATCATTAAATACATTCAAATAAAGATTTAAATAAAAAGAATTGGAAGAATTACAGTTGTAGTACAGAATGTACTACAGACTGAATTTTCAAAACACCTTTATATGGTAAAAAATTATATAATCTATAAAATCAGAATGTGGAGAAGGCGAGAAGGGAAGAAGTATAAGAAAGAAGTGCTACTGAAATCTTTCTTCGTAATGTGGAATCAATCTATACCAAAATTAAACTTGTAGCTAATAAAAAAAACAGAGACTCAAATCTCTAAATGATTTTTATGATCTTTTTTGTCCCTTTTTCTTTCTTGTTTTTATTATTGTGGTAGCATTGGTTTATAACATTATATAAATTTCAGGTGTACATCGTGACATTTCAGTTTCTGTGTAGATTACATCATATTCACCACCCAAAGACTAATTACAATCCATCACCACACATGTGCCTAGTCACCCCTTTCGCCCTCCTCCCTCCCCTCTTCCCCTCTGGTAACCACCAATCCAATCTCTGTCTCTGTGTAATTGCTTTTTGTTGATTTTATCTTCTATTTATTTATCTGCTATTTTATCTTCTATTTATTTTATCTTCTATTTATTATTGTTGTTAATATTATCTTCTATCTTCTATTTTATCTTCTATTTATTTGACTTTCTCCCTCTGACTTATTTCGCTTAGCATAATACCTCAAGGTTCATCCATGTTGTCGCATGTGGCAAGATTTCATCTTTTTTGGTGTGTGGTTGAGTAGTATTACATTGTATATATATAGACCATCTTCTTTATCCATTTATCCCTTGATGGACACCTAGGTTGCTTCCAAGTCTTGGCTATTGTGAATAATGCTGCAGTGAACATAGGACTGCATATATCTTTACGCAATTTGTCTTTTCATGTCCTTTGGGTAAATACCCAGCAGTGGAATAGCTGGATCGTATGGCAGTTCTATTCTTAATTTTTTGAGGATACTCCATACTGTTTTCCATAGTGGCTGCACCAGTTTGCACTCCCATCAGCAATGTATGAGAGAGTTCCCTTCTCTCCACATCCTCTCCAACACCTGTTATTGCTTGTCTTCTTAATTATAGCCATTCTGACAGGCATGAGGTGATATCTCCTTGTAGTTCGATTTGCATTTCTCTAATAATTAGTGATGTTGAACATTTTTTCATGTGCCTGTTGGCCATTCTTTTTTGTTTGTTTGTTTGTTTGTTTGTTTTGGAGGAAGATTAGCCCTCAGCTAACTACTGCCAGTCCTCCTCTTTTTGCTGAGGAAGCCTGGCTCTGAGCTAACATCCGTGCCCATCTTCCTCTAGTTTATACGTGGGACACCTACCACAGCATGGCTGCCAAGCAGTGCCATGTCCGCACCCGGAATCCGAACCAGCGAACCCCGGGCCACTGAGAAGCGGAACGTGCGAACTTAACCGCTGTGCCACCGGGCCGGCCCCTACCTGTTGGCCATTCTTCTTTGGAGAAATGTCTCCATTAATATTTTGGATCTTAACCCCTTATCAGATGTATGGTTTGCAAATATCTTCTGCCAATTGTTAGGTTGTCTTTTCTTTTTGTTAATGGTTTCCTTTGCTTTGCAGAAGCTTTTTAGTATGATGTTGTCCCATTTGTTTGTTTTTTCTATTGTTTCCCTTGCCTGGTCAGACATGGTACTTGAAAATATGCTGCTAAGACTGATGTCAGAGTGTATTGCCTATGTTTTCTTTTAGAAGTTTTATGGTTTCAGGTCTTACATTCAAGTCTTTAACGATTTTGAGTTAATTTTTGTGGATGGTGTGAGATAATGGTCTACTTTCATTCTTTTGCATGTGGCGTCCAGTTTTCCAACACCATTTATTGAAGAGACTTTCCTTTCTCCATTGTATGTTTTTGGCTCCCTTGTCAAAAATTAGCTATCCATAGATTTGTGTATGATCTTTTGGCTTTATGCTTCAGGGCTCTTTCAGGAACTAATATCTCTTGGGGTTATGCAACACTTATGTGAAGTTCAGCACTTCCTTCAATTTATTTCAGTTTGTATTTCTTCCATTAGATTCAAGTACATTTATGTCATTAAAATAGCAAATATAGTATGATTCAATTTTCAGATATTTGTATTTCTTTCTTTGCCCCTTTCTCTCTCCTTCCTTTCTTCTTTTCTTTCTTTTTTGTTTCCTTCCTCCCTCTCTCAATCATCCATTTGTTCATTTGTACATCCATACAACCATCCATCCATCCATTCATCTATCCATCTTTCTATCTTGTAGATGCTTATAAAGAGATGTGGAATGTCAAGCACCAAATGTTATAGTTATTTTTTTTGAACCTGGATGGTATGATTTGAGGTAATTTGATGCCTTCATCTTTGTATTTTTTAGTATAGCTTGAACTTTTTATAAAGAGCTCCTCTCATTTTTATTTTTAAAAAGGTAATTAGACACACACTCTACTTTTGAGAGCCCATGGTCTATGAGAAGAGATGAGGCCCAGTGTTTCCAGCAGATCTCTGTGATTCTCACCTGCCTAGGCAGCAGTCTCCCAGGTTACATATCTATTAACAATAACCAAACTGCTTCCAGCCAGGCTTAGTGCCTGAGCTTGGATCCTTTGAGTTTAGACAGGCTAGATCCCGAAGCAGCTGCTCAAATGCAGAACCTCAAAGGCTCTTATCCTGGTCTTACTGGGCTGCAAAATTTTCCCAATGTCTCACACACACACACACGCACACACACACACACACGCTTCATCGTTGACCTTTTGTGTTTTGTGTGACCTTGGCCATGTGATTTATGTTTTTGTGCCCTGATTTCTCCATCTGCAAAAGATGGATATTTGTACCTGTCCTGTGTAGTGCTTTGAGCTTTTAAAGAGAAAAGATGATAACAGAAGACACTGATTATCATTATTCTCACCAACAAGACTTCTATGAGATGCTGAAGAAACTAAGAATGTTTTGATAGGAAGGCCAGAGTCTGTTTACTTTCTTTTTGAAAACAAACATTTCTGATCGGCCCTGGGGATTCTTAGTACCAAGTAAGAATTTAAATGGTGAGACACCACATGGGATAAAGCTTTACAAATTCTTTTCAAAAGAGAACCAGGCCAATAAAGTCCTCCTGAAATATTTTCATAGATTCCTTATACACTGAACTATGACTTGTCTCACTTTTCAATTCAGTCTTCTCTTCTTTATTCGCTTCTCGTATGGTTAATAGGCTAGGACATCATTTGGCTGTAACCAAACTCACATGCCAAGACAAGCAGAGTAAATAGATAATAGAAGAGAGAAATTAAACTCTCCTTTTCTGATTGTGTTAGCTTCTAAGTTTTCTTCAGCTCTACTCTGATGTCTTTAGATCCTGGCATATGGGACAGCGGTTATTATTTGGCCCAGCTGAGACCCTTCTCTCTGGGTTACTACGTGGCAGTGCTGGCATTTTTGTGGAGCTGTCATGAGACAGTGGGCATGTCAGAGTTTACTAATCTCTAAATAACCTAAGTTCAGAGAATCGAAATACATTCATTTTCCCCCTTTTTGACATATTCATGAAATCTGGGAATACTCATTAAAATAGCTTAAAACAGCACTGTCCAATAGAAATATAACATGTGACACATATGCCATTTTAAATTTTCCAGGAGCCATATTGAAAAGTGAAAAGAACAAGGTGAAATTAATTTTAATGATATATTTTATTTAATCCAGTATGTCCAAAATATTATCATCTGAACATGTAGTCAATATAAAACATGACAAATAAGATATTTTACAGTTTTCTTTTATACTAAGCGTTTGAAATCTTGTATTTTGTACTTACAGCACATCTCAGTTTGGATTAGCCATGTGCTAAGTGGCGACTGTATTGGGCAGCACAAGCCTAAGAGGTTAGCAGATTCCATGTATTTTTGCAAATATTTTGAATCCATCTTCAATTTTTTAAACACTTGTGTAAAAAATATGGTTAGATCCCATAACAGAAACCCTACATTATGATGCAGATTAACTTCACTTCTTCTGGCAACTTCAAATATATGGCATCACAAAGAACTTGGAAGTAAACAAAAAGTGAAATTCCTTATATGCCTGTTGCTTTCTAAGGGTAAACGAGCTTTGAATCACTTTTAGAAACCTCTCCTAGGTGCTCAGGGAGATGCCATGTCCCTGAGATTTTCATGCATGAGGCAATGAGCAAGTTGGGGTCAAGGTGGTCTGAGAGGCTGCTGGAGGGAATGCTCTGAACACTTCCTCAAACCTTGAAGGACATTGCTAAATAAATTTAAGGGAATAACTTTATGGAGAGCATAAATATTTTTTGTGTAGCATTGTTATTTTAATAAAGTTGGTAAATTGTCCCTGACTATGACTACTCGGGAGAAACCACAATACTAGCCCAAAGTGCTATAAATGATTATTGTCTTAGAATATAGTTAAGGAAGATTCCCACAAGTAATGAGTTGTAAGAAAGAGAAGCCTATAGTTCAGAGGAAGAAGTTTATTTGCTCATTTCATCTTTCAGCACACATGCTCTGTACAAAACTCTGAGCAAAAGGGCTGCAGAGTGACCTGGAGCCTTTTACTGCTGACATTTACTGTTTCCCCTTTTTTAGGTTGGCAAATGTTAAGGGCAGCTGCTACAGACAGTGTCTAGTCACATGCAAACCAAGAAAAAGAAATCAAAATTCATAATCACCTATAGTTTAGGCTCTCACGTTGAACCAAACACACATGTTCATTGTGGCTCCTGAAGATTCAGTTCAAAATCGAATTTCATAAAAACAGCAATAGCTAACACTTTCTGAGATTTCAATATGTGCAAAGCACCATTCTAAGTATTTGATATGCAGTATTTCACTTAATACTCAGAAAAGGCTGATAGTTATTATTATCCCTCATTTACAAATGAGGGTATTGAAACGCAAAGCATCTGGGTGATTTGCCCAAGTTGCCCCAGTTGGTAAGTGATGGAGTGGGGACTCCAACCCTGATCCATCTCACTCCAGAGTTTGTGTACTTGGCTTCTCAGTTGAGGTGCAGACCTACACGGAAATCATACTTAAGAGTGGATGAAGTCTCAAGAAAGACAAGGAAAAGGGTTATGGTGCTGAGGACTGAAATGTGGGACAGGCCCTCAACCCTCCTCTTCTTTCTGCTCAGGTTCTTGCTCCCTAATACTACCTTTTTCTGCCTTATGCCCCATCACTGATTTTTTTTATCCCCATTTGACCTCCTGAGACCCACCTGATCTCCTAGTGGCATCAGGAGCCACTGGTGGCATTAGGAGCCCATGGAGGCCACAGACATGAACTGTCCATCTGGTTAAATCAAAGGCTATTGAGAAACATTGAACTGTCTCATTTCATTCTTAATCCAGGAATTTTAAAAAGTATTAAAGCTGCTCATTTTGGCAAGACTGCTAGAACTCTGTATCATACAAGATAAACATAAACATGTGTAGACAGCCATACACGTGTCTCTGGTTCATGTCATTTTTCCATTGCAAAGTGTAAACATAGTAAGGTTAGAAGAAGCATTGCTTTATGTTCAATTTCATGCTTAGGCAAAAAACAGAAGATAAAACTCTAAATTTAAGAGTGATTTACATAAAGTAGATGTTTGGCAGTTGAAGAGTGTCATTATGATACCTAATGACATTGATCCCTTGGATTAGAAAGGATGAGAGTCCATCTAAAAACAACAGGTTGTTTTTAAGCTGCTACTGCTCTTTCTAAGGCCAGGATAGTTGTACTGCTGCTATTTTAGGGGCATCATATTTCTCCCTTATTGGTTCTAGGCATTTCTCCCAGATCACTGTTGACATCTTGTCTGTGTATCCAGGCTGGAGCTAAGATTTCTTGACTGTAGAATCCTGGGAGAAAAAAAGGAATGAAAAATAACTTAGAAGAATGAATAAGATCAAATCTTTATCGTGGCCTGTAAGTACCTGTATGATATGCCCCTGCCAACATCCTGACCCAGCTCACTCTAGTTCAGCCAATCTGGATGCTAGTATGCTAAGTATATTCCTACCCCAGGGCTTTTGCACATTGAGGCAGATTAAGGATGGCCACATAGTCTTTAATACTCCTCCCATGGAGAGGGAAAGGTGCGTTCTATGCCCCCTCCCTTTGAATCTGGGAGGACTCTGTCATTGCTTTGACCAGTGGAATATGATGGAAGTGAAACTGTTCCAGATTCGGGGCTCAGGCCTTAAGAAACTGGCAGGTTCCACTTCTCTCTTGGAACACTCACTCTTGGAACCTTGAGTTACACCATGTAAGAAGTCCAGATACACTGAGACCACCATGCTCGAGAGGCCACATGCAGACTTTCTGGTCAGCTGTCCCAGCTGAATCCAGCCTTCCAGCCATCCCTACCAAGGTACTAAACTTGGGCGTAAAGCTGTCTTGGACGTCCAGCACAGTGGAGGCTTCCAATGACTCCAGCCCCGGCTGTTATCTTATGCAGCCACACTAAGTGACCTCAAGCAAGAACTGCCCAGATGAGCCCAGTTGACCCACAGAACTGTGAGAGGTAATTTTAGATTAATATTTTACATCATTAAGTTATGGGGTTATTTCTTTATGCAGCAATAGATAACCAAAACACACTTTCTTTTCTCCCCACTTGGAATACTCTTTCTTGGGTTCAACTCAAATATCTCCTCCTCAAAGAGACCTTCCCAGATAACCCTATCTTGAGAAGTAACCTCTCCTGCCACCACCTGGCATCCTCTATCCCTAATTTATCCCTTCCCTGCTTCACTGTGTTTTTTATAGCACTTACAAATGTCTAACATCCTATCATACATGTATATGTTTTTCATCTGCCTTCTCCTGGTAGGATGTAAGCTTTATGAGGGAAGACATTTTTTTTCTATCTTGTCTACCGCTGTATCTCCTGCACTTGGATCAGGACCTAGCACATAGTAGGCTTTCAGTAAGTGTTTCTTGCATGAATCACTGAAAGAATGGGTCTTTGTCCCTGTCTGAGCCTGTCCTTTTAGAGCACAATTGGGCAGACCTTGATTTGGTATTGCTCTTAGGGGCAAAACTGAAATATTTTAGTGACAAGTAATCTAGTTCTGTAAGAAAGTAAGTGCCTCCCTTGTATGATGTCAAGAAACCAGGAGGGCCCCCCATCTCAACACATACACCACCAGCTGCCACCAAAATTGCACAGTTGAAGAAAACTACTTTCTTTGTTCACAGTTAAGTTACAAATAAACTTACAAATGCAGAGACAAGCAAAATATACAAAAATTCCTGCTTTCATGGAGCTTACGTGCTAGGAGGGAGGGCAGGTAATAAACAAACAATAAAATATATAGAAAAACAATTTATATACCTAAAATAGAATTATAATTAGTGATGTTTGATTTTATATTGCTTTTCACTTACAGTTATAGGCATAATCAAGAAATATAGTAAAGTGCAAAATAAAAAATGGTTTAAAATATGGATTTTCTTAAAATGAAGTTAATTCACATATGCTAAAAATTCATATATTGCTTTGTCTGAAGCTTTTTTAAATATTAATTTTTAATTTAACACTCTCAACTCTAATGAGTACATGAGATGATTTTCAAATATATTTTAGACTTAAAATTCATTTAACCACCAAGTTGCTAAATTATGCAAAAAGCTTTGGCTTTTAAAATTTGTTACTTTTCCCATGTCAAGATTTAATAATTTCTGCAAAGGGTTTGAACTTTTTAACTAGATCTACTAAATCTCTCATTTACATTAAAAGAAATGTATAACACATCTGCTCAGCCACGTTTGGTGAGAAGTATATCTATATTATCAGAAGATCACGAGTGCTGTGGAGAATGGGGGGCATCGGGAGTGTGTATGAGAGAATGGGATCCAATTTCAAATAGAGTAGTCAGGGAGAAAGTGACATTTCAATGAAAAGCTAACTCTCATCTGTAGGGTTTGCATGGTGTAAATATTTCACTATGGTCCATGTCAACCTACCAACTTATCATTGCTGAACAAAGAGTTGGGACAAGAGGAGCATAATCAGTTCCCATGAGCCAGTATGCGTGGGCCCCAGTACAACACTGGAAGGTCAGAGAGGTAATATCCAACACCAGCTGGCAGAGGCCCTATAGGCAATTATAAGAGTGTTGGCTTTTACTCTCGGTGATATGGGGAGCCATTGGAAGGTTTTAGGTAGAGTAGTAACATGATCTGACTTTTGCTTTAAAAGTAATGTTCTACAGAAGTTTGCTCATGAGTAAATAGATACTCTGTGCATGTGTGTGTGTGTGTGTGCATGAACGCATGAATGTGTGTATATTTCTATTTCATAGATGTCATTTCACCCCAGCCGCCACTCTGCTCTTTCTATTGGGCAGATACAAAAGAAGAATATACATCTTTTCCTGTTAAGGGCTGATTCTCTTTTGTTATTCAGGCATTTAACCAAGAACCCACTGAAATAAAAATGCCATATATTATCATGACTTTTAAGAATATGTGGCTTGTTCAACCCTAGAGCCTCTCATAAACGTGAAATTCAGCACATGTTGTGAAGCCTTAATTTGTCATCAGAATTAGTTCTGTTACTTCATGTCATTTATTAGTGATGAAAGTATTCTTAGGACTGCTCTGTTCTCCAGCTCGGAAGCTCATAGCAGTCTATACAAACTGATATATGTACATTTGGGAAACATAAGGGTTGTCAGCAGACATTCAGTAATTTTGAAGAGGAGCATTTTGAAACTACGCTTAGACTACCCTGCATTCCTCATTATCACGGTCATCGTATAAACCTACTTTAGGTCAGCATAAGTTAGCTTGCACTCAGTGGCCTGCTTTGGAATTTAAAGCAATCTTTCCTGACAATATCCTGAACAGAATTTTAAAATTGAAGTTATGCATAAAAATGGTATTGGAAGTACTTTAGAAACCTTCTAAGTTAATAGATTAATTTCTAGGGAGTCTAAATAATACAGATCAAAGAAAGAGAGAATACTTGTACAGTGATAGAAGTCCTGAGCATAAACACATAGACCTGAAGATGGAAAAGATGAGATAGTTGAAAATAATGTCAAGAAGGAGAAAGAAGTAAATACTTATAAATTTCACGGAAGCCATGCAGTATTATACAATACATCTTAAAGAATGTCTCTCCTAGCTATGAAACAAATTGTCTTTGTCCCAGCAGTCTTTTGCTAATATCTTCCAGCAGCTCCATGATATGTTAGCATTATCATATCAAAGTTCCTCTCAGTCTTGAAAAATATATGTTATCAGGTGTATTTTGGGGGAAGGCCAGAAGATAAAAAGACCCATCCATCTGCAATAATACAGAGATTGGGATCATAGGCTTAGAATCCAGAGGGCCTGGATTTGAATTTCTGACCCACTACTTACTGACTGTGTGATTGGAGGTAAGTTTCTTAAACTCTCTGTGCCTCTGTTTCTTAATCTAAAAAATGAAAATAATAATAACACCTTCCTCACAGGGTTATTGAGAGAGGTAAATGAATTAAATTTGTAAAATCCTTGAAAGAGCCCCTGGTACACAGCAAATAATCAGAAAGTGTTAGCCATGATAATAATGATGATGATGATGATGATGATGATGGTGGTGGTGGTGGTGGTAGTGATGATGGTAATTATGATGCTTGCCGTTCACAATTCTTATTTCTCTTACCCACTGTCTTCTTTCTCATGACTTATTTTTTGCAATGGTGGTGTTTTTTTTTTAAGAATATGAGTGTCAATCAAAAGTACCCTTTAAATGAATCTCTTTGAAAACTCTTTCCTCCTGAAAATAATTGTTCCAAATAAGCAGTTGCCTCTGGGGTATCCCTTTCATTTCAGTCCAGCTGGTAAAGTCTGAATTCTCTTAAAGTCTCTCCAGCGTGTCTCCCATATAAAATTCACAAGTTACCTCTTTGCCAGACTTGCCTCTTCCTTTATCTGAATCTCACTCCATATGTGTCCCGCCATATCGTTTCTCTGCTAGACCCCAGAATGTTCTTCTAATTGGGATCTGCCCAGCACCTTTGTCACTGCCTGTACAAGTGACTCTCTCTTAAATCAACACAATTTTACCACGAGGGGTTAAAGTTCATAGCAGCAAAACTCCTTTTGGGGCGAAGGAAACCTTTCTATTTATGCATAAAGCTTCCTTTGATTTATTTTAAAGAGGAGTTCTTATTTCAAAGTATTGAATTTCTTTGGGGGGAATCTTCTGACCCATCTAAGTGAATTATCATTTTGGTTTGTACCTTTAGAGAAAGTAAACATTTCCCCCGAACAATTTATGAAGTGAAAAGTTGGTATATGTACAGGCATTAATGCGAGGCTGACGGTGGAACTGAGTTGTTCAACGGAGAGTAGAATATATGTTGTGTTGGATACATTCAAGGATATGAATTTCCGTCTTGCAAGGACATCTCTGTAGAGAAAGGCAGACGAACTCTGGAGTCACAGACCTCTGTTAAAGTCCTGGGCTTTCAGTAAATTCATTGTGGATCTTGGGCATATAATTCACTGCTTCTTAGAAGCCTCAATTCCTAGTCTGTAAAGTGGAACTGTTAGTTTCCACCTGCCAGTGTTGTCATGAAAATTAAATATGATAATATATAAAATGACTTTATAAATATCAGCTACTTTCACTTTTGTTTTTTTGTGATATGTGGTAGAAAAACCCTTTAAGAGGGAATTTTTTGATAATTTGCTTTTTAGATACAATTTTTCCAGACTTAAATCATCACGTCTTCAGATTTCAAAATAGTAGTCTGAGAATCCAACGATGATAATAATTGACATCTGAGGAAACATCCATTTTGAGAAAAATAATTTATTTTAGAAGTTCTAATCTCTCTCTCTCTCTTTCCTTCTCCCTCTCTCTCTCCTTTTATATTGTACCATGTCTGTACGCAGGTTACAAAGAGCTTTTTCATCTTCTCATTACTCTATATAGTTTAGGGACATCAAAGGCATTCGGATAATATCTTTGAAAGACTGCGACACACCTGTCGTCCGGCACCTGTGACCCCAGGGAGCTGCAGCTGGGCTGGGAGAGTGTGCAGTTGTTGGGGATTAGCTGAGCTGCTCTCTGAGGCTGGAGGTCAGGGTCCAGTCCTGAAGGTTCAGAGAGGCCTTCATAGAGAAGGTGACTGGATGAGCACCTTCCCTTACAAGGAGGTGCGGGGTGAGCAGTTGGAGACTGACTTTTCTGCTGGCAAATCCCAGCATGCCGAGTGATGCTGTAAGGGAAGAAAGCTTTGCTCCTGCTGCTGCAAAGTTATCTGTGGGCTCACACAGTGGAATTCCCCTAGAGAGCCCCAAGAGCTCCCCTCCATAGGAGCCTCAAGATGTGTTTGTAAAGGGGCTTTGTGGCATTTATTGAAATAATAACAATAACATCCTTCTAAGCACTTTACATACGTTATTTCATTTAATCCTTGCCTCAGCTCTGGAGGTGGGTATTATTACTCACATTTTATAGTTGATGAAAGCATCAGAGACATAAAGTGTCTTACCTAAGAGCATAGAATTTGTCTGTTTATTGAACCAATTAAATGACAGTTGGCAGTACCTTTTGTGGAAAGAAAAGTGTAGGGACAGTAGTGATAATATTAGTCAGTATCGGGACCAGCCCTGTGGCCGAGAGGTTAAGTTCATGCGCTCCACTTCAGTGGCCCAGGGTTTCACTGATTTGGATCCTGGGTGCGGACCTAACACCGCTTGTCAGGCCAAGCTGAGGCAGTGTCCCACATAGCAGAACCAGAAGGACCTACAACTAGAATATACAATTATGTACTATGAGGCTTTGGGGAGAAGGAGTAGAAGGAAAAAAAGAAGAGATTGGCAATAGATCTTAGCTCAGGACCAATATTTAAAAAAAACTATTAGTATTTACACATTTACTATATGCAAGGCATTCTGTTAAGAGATGTCTATGCATCATCTCACTGATTGCTGACAATGACATCATGACATTGGTTCTATTTGCATCCACATTAGACAGATAGTTGAAGTCATTTGCCTGAGTTCACATGGTTACCTAGTGGTGTGTGGAACATCTCAAACAGTGCTCTCACCTCTAATCGCTTGTATGTTGGGGCAAAAATGGATCGTTTTCAAGTGATTTTTGGTGTTTGAATATTCTAAAATAAGGGTTTGCAATGATTATGGCTAAGCCAGGTGTCTCTTTTTGCTAAGGCTATTGTGTTTGGTTTTATTTCTTTACTGCCCTACAATTCAATCACTAGAAATCACTTTACTTCTCGCTATGATTTATGTTTTAACTCACAACACTTCTGACATCAAATGTGTGAGTTTTTTTCCACACTAGCCAATTCTTTAACTCTCTGGACACCAACAGGGTGTCCTACAATTCAATTCAATTCTGACTCTAACTACCCGGAGTTAGCGTAAACCCCACAATTTAGGGGCTCAGTCCCACAAAACTGCCTCCACTTCAGAGGCCAGTCGCAAGTCTCAGGCCTCCCGTGCTCCTGCCTGACCGTGGTTCCCATGACGCCTTCCTCAGGTACGATAATTTACTGGAGTGGCTCACAGAACTCAGAGAAAATAGTTTACTTACTACCACTAGTTTGTTACAAAGGATACAGAAAACAGCCAGATAAAGAGGTACACTGGGAGAGGTCCAGAAGGGTCCTGAGCACAGGAGCTTCTGTCCCTGTGGAGTTTGGGGTGCACCACCCTCCCAGTACATGGATGCATTCTTGTTCACCAACATTGAAGCTCTCTGAACTCCCTTGTTTAGGGGTTTTTGTGGAGGGTTCATTATGTAGGCGTGATGATTAAATCATTGGCCATTGGTGATTAAATCAAGCTCCAGCCCCTCTCCCCTCCTCAGAGGTCCAGGAGTACATCTGAAAGTTCAAACTTCTAATCACATGGTTTGTTCTCTGGCAACCAGCCCCCATCCTGAGGCTACCTAGGGGCCCACCAAGAGTCACCTCCTTAGCGTAAACTCAGGTATGGTTGAAAGGGGCTTGTGATGAATAACAGAAGATACTCCTCTCAGCCATATTACTCAGGAAATTCCAAAGGTCTTAGAAGCTCTTTGGTCAGTAACTGGGGACAAAGACCAAATATATATTATCATACTTCTGTAGTAAAATTTTCCAAACCATAACTCATCTATATAAGCATGCAATTTTACAACTCTTTAATAATGGCTATTTTAACAAGCACTTTATATTTTCATCTATGAGAAACCACATTAGATTTATTAATTAAACTAGAATATTGAGCTGGGAAAACTACCTTCTGTGTAAATTATTTATGGAAGATTTTATGAAGTCTTTTAGTGAGACTAAAAGTGATTTTTTTCTCTAATTTAAGATTACATGTAAGCTAATGTAGCTAGCAGAGCATGTTAAAAATGCATGGAAGAGAATATTTCAATATTTAGACTCATTTAAGATTTGTTGGAATTGGGAAATAGTATGGATTTTAACTCCAAAGTCCTTTCCCAAATAACTGAAAACATATAAGAGAAGGGTCTTTTTTTTAAGGTCCTTGAAGACATTTTTAAGATGGCAGATTCACTCTTGCTCCTGGCACACGACTTTATATGAACGTTAATAGGATTTTAAAATTATGACCTATGATGTAAAAATAGCTTTGCCTTGTAGGCCTTAGATTTGATTACAAACCTTCTCTCAACTTTCCCCTTTCTGTGTATTAACCTGTCTGAGGATGTTTGTAGCAGCTATTGCTGTATTTTCCATTTCCTTTCCAAGTCTTTGGTGAGAATCATGGAGAAGAAGATTGAGACCTCCCCACTAATCTTCCCCAAAGAAAACACCCTTATTGTCAAATGAAGTCCCTTTGTGCTGGTTCTACAAGTTATTCCTGGGGTTTGGGCCACCCCAGAGCCCTGGGTTTGAGATTCTTTAGACATTGTGACAGTCTGTCGTGCCCGTTCCAGTGAATGGCTATTGTGGTGGAGTCCCCCAGGAAGCAGATTCTGAGAGGGAGATTAGCATGCAGGAGAGTTATTAGGGGGAGCTCTGGGGATCAACAGCTGTGGATAGGAGGAGAAAGACGCAGGAGCCGACAGAGAGAGAAGTCAACCTGCGATGTAGTTTCAGTGGAAAACTCAGCCAACCCTACTAGGAATTCTGAAAGGAATTCTGAACCCTTCAGAGCTGTCCTGAGTAGGGCAGAAGGACAGACCATTTTACTCTCACATCAGTCAGTAATCGGAAATGGGCCGCCCAGAGAAGGTGGCATTACCTTGGGCAAAGTGGTTTTTCTGCAGCGGGGGCCATCTCTAAAGGGAACAAAGAACCAAGGGCTGCCTGCCAGGAACACTCCTAGCTGCTGAAGAAATAAGTCCCTTGTTTCTGAATGGAGATCTGGGCAAACTTATCTCAGTGTCCAGCACACTGACCACTTGGGTAGTCGACTCTTCTCTTTAGTAATACTACACAAAGCTTTACTTACTGGGGCTTTTGTAGATCTTTCCAACTGGCTAATAGAATGACTCTCGACAGAGAAGCCTAGGGGTGTCTGGAGTGAGACAGAAGCAGTCATGAATCCTGCTGACCACACTTTCCATAGCTCCCTTTACCAAAGACTTGGGGTTTCATCAAGGGGCTTTGCAATACACAGCCGTGTAGCCGAGTGACACCCGGAAGCCAGCCATGTGCCATGTTATAATTATGGTGCTGTAATTCTCTGTTTCCACGGACCTACCTCTCTAACTAGACTTCAGAGTTCCTTGAACCTGGGACTGTGTCTTATTTCATTTCTGTATCTTTAGAGTGTTACATGGTGCCTTTCTCATACCTTGTGGTTAATACATTTTTACTGAATAAAGAAGAAATAGTCCAAGTGTTAGTGGCACTTAAAAATATGATGCCTAGAGATTTTCCCTGGGCCTATCCAAGCCTATCAATAAGACAATTTTGATTCACTTCAAATGTTAGTTCTAATTTGATAGTTCGTCTGATGCTTTGCCTCTCTGCCTAGGGCTTTTAAAGTCAGAATTATGTTTAAGCAGATAGAGTGGAATGGTGATGAGATGAGCCATGTTGGTGCCTATTGTCACCTGTGCACCCGTGACCATCCAGATCTTGGATCTCCTGCTGCATTAGAGGTGACATGAGCTGGGGAACTAGCTTGACTTTAAGCACACCTGAATTTGCACACCCCTCATTAGCTGTGCAATCCTGGGAAAGTTGTTTATCCTAAGACTCACTCTCCTCATCTGTATTATGGATTAATACACAAATGTTCATGCAGCATTATTCTAATAGCCAAAAAGTGAAAACAACTCAAATGTCCATCAGTGGATGAGTGGATAAACAAAATGAGGTCTATCCATACAAGCCAGCCTTGGTGGTCTAGTGGTTAAGGTTTGGCGCTCTCACCACCATGGCCTGGGTTCGTTTCCCCATCAGGGAACCACACCACCCATCTGTCGGTTGTCATACTGTGGTGGCTGCATGTTGCTGTGATGCAGAAAGTGATGCCACCAATATTTCAGATATCAGCAGGGTCACCACCCATGGTGGACAGGTTTCAGTGGAGCTTCCAGGCCAGGGCAGATTAGAAAGAATCTGGCTACCCACTTCCAAAATAATTGACCATGAAAACTCTATGAATAGCAGTGGAGCATTGTCTGATAGAGCACAGGAAAGTGAGAGGATGGCGCAAAAAGACTGGGCAGGGTTCCGCTCTGCTGTACACAGGGTCACTAGGAGTCAGAATTGACTCGATGGCACTAACAACAACTATGCATACAATAGAATATTATTCAGCCTTAAAAAGGAATGAAATTCTGATACATGCTACAACATGGATGAACCTAGAAAATATGCTAAGTGAAATAATAAGACACAAAATCCACTTATCTGAGGTACCCGGAATAGGCAAATTCACAGAGACAAAAAGTAGAATAGAGGTTACCAGGGGCTAGTGGAAGGGGGAAATGAAGAGTTAGTGTTTAATGAGTACGAAGTTTCTATTTGGGATGATGAAAAAGTTCTGAAAATGAATGGTAGTGATGGTTGCACAACATTGTGAATGTACTTGATGGCACTGAATTGTATGCTTAAAGATGGTTAAAATGGTAATTTTATGTTTTGTATATTTTACCAACATCAAAAAGGATTAATTTTATGGTATGTGAATTATATCATGATAAAGCTGTTATTTAAAAATTGGGTTAATAACAGTACCTATCCCACAAAATATTTGTGAGGATTAAGAATGATATATGAGAAGTACCATGCACATGGTAAGTACTTACTCAAAGGTAGTTGTTGCGAGGTGTGGCCTAGAAATTAAGCAATTGCCTTATGCAAAGGACCCCATAATTCTAAAAGGCACTGATGCTTAAGGACTGGGATGTGCAGCTCTTTCTCTGGTCTTAAGATGGGTGCAGGAATCTCCTCTAATAATAATCCATATGTACACTTGAGTGAGAGCTATCCTTTCCCAGAGCATTTATGTTTCTCCTCTGGCCCTCGCTCCACGCTAACAGAAGAGGACCACCTGTTTTACTCTGCTCCCTTCCTTCTCACTAGCCTGAGCCTCCCTGTGGTCAATGGTAAGTATTGTCAAGCCTGAATTGGTGGTGTTTCAGTTAATCACCGTGGGACAGTGACTTGACTTCACAAATGAAGAACTCATCATGAACACCTTCCAATTATGTGATTAAGGCATAGCTACCCTCTTGGCATCATTACTATGTGTTATGAATCTCCTCTGGCCTCTAAACATGGTTTCAGAAGAACACAGCACCAGATTTTTATTTATGGGTAGTTGTAGATTGTTTGTTCTCATTGCTATATGGTATTCCATTGTGGGAATATAACTCAATTTATTTATCCTTACTACTCTTAATGGACACTTAACATTCTTGTGTATATGTTTGGAGGACATTTTCTTAGGCATCTACATAGAAGTGAGTCATAAGCTATGTGCATATGCAGCTTTAATAGATACTGCCAAACAGTTTTCCAAAGTGGTTGTACCACATTACACAACCATTAGCAGAATATAAGAGTTCTGGCTGCTCCTTAATCTCAGCAAAACTTGGTATTATCATCAAACTTTCTCAACTTCAAATTCCTGGACTCTTGGGGAAGGGCCCAAGATAAGCTTCAGGTACACTCCCTGGTTTTATATACAGAATTGTCTGTGTGTGTCTACTTTACTGGAGAGATTCCATGGCTTTCAACAGATTTCCAGAGGGGCCCTTGTCCCAGAGAAGAGCAAGAACCACTGCTTCAAGTTTTTAGCTCTCTTATAATCCCTAACATTGTGATGGTACAGCCTTTTATTTGAGCCAAGATTCCTCTTAAAAAGCTAAAGCTGCTGGGTAGCTGTCTCCTTTTTGAAAAGTGCATTCATTATTCAAGGCCAGGGAATTCTGGAATTTTGCTGGTGCTGGTGCATGTTGGGTAATATGTTGGAGATGTTCAAAATTACATGCCCTAAATACAGGGATTATATTTATCAGGAAATTTTAGATGTTTGTGCTATTTGATCAAATAAACACTTATGTGTCTACAAATTGAAAGGGTGAAAAAATTGGCACCGGAAAACATTTTAGCTTTGGGTGTTATTCTGCTTTGGAAACAATTTCTCGGCATCAATGGTGAATCCTGATGGTTTCAATGGGGTATAGCTGGAAATGGCTGATATAAGCAGCAGAACTATAGGGACACAAAACCCTGCATCCTTCTCAACACACGCTTATTTGGAGTAAATGTCTAGGCTAAATCTGGAGACTCTCCCCTGTGGAACTCAGGCCCGTCTCCATTGGGAGATGTATTTACAACAGATTATGAAGGTAAAGAGGACAAAGACATCGATTAGGCCTTTTGTGGAAAGAGTTGCAGTTTTCACCTTCCTAGTTTTTGACACTTACTTTAACTTTTTCAGAAGAAATTAGTTTTGATTGTGTTTAGAAAGCATTCAGTCAGACATCTGCCTTGGACCCTGAAGAATTCTTCTTCTTATTTTAATACTATTTGTCTTAGTCCGTTTGGGTGGCTATAACAGAAGATCATAGACTGGGTGGCTTATAAAGAACAGAAATTTATTTCTCACAGTTCTGGAGGCTGGGAAATCCAAGATCAAGGTGCTGGCGGATTTGGTGTCTGGTGAGGGCCCACTTCCTAGTTCATAGATGATCATCTTCTTGCTGTGTCTTCACATGGTGGAGGGACCAGGGAGCTCTCTGGGGTCTCTTTTATAAGGCATTAATCCCATTCATGAGGGTGAAGCCTAACCACCTCCAAAAGGCCCCACCTCTGAATACCATCACACTGGGGGTTAGGTTTCAACACATGAATTTTGAGGGGACGCAAACATTCAGTCTGTAGCACTATTCGTCTGTCTGTCCATCCATCTAACCATCCAATGCTTGTCAAACACCAGTTGAATATATAACACTCTGAAGCATTGTGAGAGGGTGCAGATGGTTACTTCCTTTCCTGAAGTTACTGGAGAGAGAAGAGAGCCATGTGGGATACCTGGAGAATAATATCAAGATACCATGGGCAAGTACAGGCTAATATGGTAGGGACTCAAAATGGAGTGAATTTTATGTTAGAGCACTGATTAGGGTTGAGGTGAATTTTGGAAGGCTTCTTGAAGAAAGTGAGTCTTGAGCTGGGCATTAAATGTAGTTTAAGCTTCGCACTGATGGAGATCAGAAGACAAAGAGCCTTTGAGGGAAGATGTGGCGATAATACAGTGGTGGGGGTGGCCTGCTAAGATCAGGGAAACTGCAGAGGCCATCTCCTCGGCAGCCACCTTCTTCTGGCATCTATGAACCTGGATTTGTTCCAGTGAGCAAAGGGACATCCCTGTAGAAGAGATAGGATGAAGCTGGTTTCCTTCCCGTTCCTTGTCCAATCCATTCATCCTCCCGTCTCAGGATGCTTGCTGAGGCCTGCCTGAAGGCTCTTCCTCCCACATAGTCACATGGTTCCCTCTCACTCCTCTCTCTCTCTCTTTTTTTTTTTTGGTGAGGAAGATTGGCCCTGAGCTAACATCTGTTGCCAATCTTTGTTTTCCTCCCCAAAGCCCCAGTACATAGTTGTATATCCTAGTTGTAAGTCATTCTAGTTCTTCTATGTGGGATGCTGCCACAGCATAGCTTGATGAGTGGTGCATAGGTCCACATCCAGGATCTGAACTGGTGAACCCCAGGCCACTGAAGCAGAGTGCGTGAACTTAACCACGGGGCCAGCCCCTTTCTCCTCTTTCATCTTTTCACTCAAATGTCACCTTCTCAGTGATACCTTCCCTGACCAGCTTATTTAAAAGCACAATCAAACCCAAACCTCCGACACTTCCTCTTTCTCTCTGCGAGTCTCTTTTTCTCCATAGCACTCATCACCTTTAATGTACTTCATGATTTCCTATTGATTTTGTGTAGTATCTGTTTTGTTAGTTTCTTTTGTTTAAACCTATTAGAATGTAAGTCCCCAGAGAGCAGAGACTTTTGTCTGTTGTTGCTCACTACTGTGCCCCCAGAGTCCGGAGCAGTGACAAGCACATAGGAGGAAATATTTGTCAGATGGATGAGTGAATGAACTTACGTGGCAGCTCAAGAAATATTTGTTGAAGGAATGAGTGAATGAACTTTCATGGCAGCCATTTGAGGATAGGCTGGACCGGTCCTTGCCTGGGAACAGCAAGGACAGCCACAGAAAACATCTGGCTGGTCACTGAACCTGTCATTAGCTTCTACCTGGTTTGTAAGAATCTCAAGTGGTTACTGGATCTCAATGCCTTCCAGAGACCTTCTTTAAACCAACTGAGCATTGGCTCATAGAGCAGAGACCTAAGGAAGAGCTTGAGCTCTGAGTACACAAACTTGAGATTAAATTCTGTTCCCACTGCATTCAAGCTGTGTCACCTTGAACAACTTATACAACCTCTTTGTGCTTCAGAACTCATCTGTAAAATGAGGCATACAATTAGCAGTTTACTCCCTGGGCTGTTGTGAGAATTAAATTAAATAATTTAATTAAAACTGTTAGCCCAGTGTCTGACAAATTGTGTTCAATAATTTTAATTATAACTAAGAGGCTGGGAATCTTCATGATCAAGAGCATTAGCCTTTGGATGTCTGAATTTAAATCCTGCTGCTACTTATTAGTTGTGAGGCTTGGAGCACATGATAATTACTTCATCTCTTTATGCCTCAGTTTCTCCATCTGAAAGGACAATATTGTGCCTATCCCATAGGGTCATTGTGAAGATTAATGTATCAATACATGTAAAGTGCACAGAACAAGGCCTGAACACAGTAAACACTCGGTGGTAGCTGTTGCTATTGTTTGTTATTATTATTCCTGCTGGGCTTTGCCTAATTTCTCAGCCACTACCACCCCCATCTGCCCCATGTCTCCCTACATGGACAGTTCCAGGCCTTTCATGTACTAGTGTGCTGTTGGCTGGTTCCAGAAACATTGCCATGGTCTGCCCCTCCCTCCAGTTTCACCCATGTGATGATGCAATCAGAAGACAGTGTTGAAGCCAGCTCCGGGTGCTTAGAAATGTGAACACATCAACAGGGAAAGAAAGCCATCTGCCTAAGTAGAGCTTGCAGGACTTCCTTCCCTTCTTTCCCACGGGGAAGATTAAAGTTCTTTCCTTCCAAACTGGAAATGTTGATCAAAAGAACAGCTTGGTCCTCCAGATTTGTTTATGGCCCAAGCATGGTCCTTGCCGATAGCTGTAAAAATGATTGTGCTCTAGAGAGCTGGGTGGCGCACTCCAGCTCCCCATGGTGAGGAAGGCAAGATTCCCATGAATAGCAGAGGAGACACTCTGGGAGGAAAAGGTCACTCCTGAGGAGCTGGATCTAAGAAGGACCAGGCGACCTGTTCCTACTGGCAGAGTCTGGGGTCAGCAATGGGAATAAGGTGGCAAAGGGGCTTCCTAGATGGGACAGAAATCGGAGTGTGGGATCTTTGCCTCTAGAGAACAAGGGTCAGGAGAAGAGCAGGACATCTGGAGCATTGAAGTTGACGTTAGTGATGTGTTGTCGCCAAGCCAGCCTGTTTCTGAGAGCCGCTCACCCACTCTTTAGGTGAGGAATCCAGAAGGCAGATTTCAGATGTTTTTACTGAGCCCACCGAAGCTCACAGGCTACAAAATAAGGCCACGTGATGATCAAGTTGGTTGCCAGTTTTCAGCAAGTCTGCTTTAAAATGTCAAACATAAATCTTCATGCCAGGAATTCTGACTCTGGGAATTTATCCAAAGAAGATTAATCAAAAATGAGAACATAGATTTACGGGTAAGAAGTGGTTGTATAAATGACAGGGCATTCATCAAAATTACACAACTGTCAGCAACATCCATTTCGTGAGTACATCCTTTTTGCTATGTATAATCTTAGTTAATTCCTTCAACACCCCTGTGAGATGGGTACTATTATTCCATATCTAAAGACAAGGGAACACAAATGTTGAGCAACTTGCCTGTAGTCACACAACTATCAAGTTTCAGAACCTGTTTGAATCAGTCCTATTGGCTTCTTAAAAGCCAACCTGTATCCCTTCTCCTGTGGTTCTATTCCAGCCCTTCTCAAACTTTTACGTTCTTAAAAATTATTGAGAACCTCAAGCAGCTTTTGCTCAAGTGACTCTATCTATATTTACCATATTAGGAATGGAAACTGAGAATTTTTACAATATCTATTAATTCACCTAAAATAACAATAATAACTCTATCACAAGTTAACATTTTTATGAAAAAAATAGTTTCTAAAACCAAAAAAAAAAAAAGAATGAGGGGCATTGATTTACACTTTTGCACCTCTCTCTCACATCTAGCTTGATAGAAGACAGCTGGATTCTCATGTCTGCATTGGCATTCAATCCTTTGCAATCTGTTGTCTTGGTTGAAGTATGTGAAGGAAATCTTTCCTCGTGTGTGGTTGGAAAAGGGAGACCCTCAACAGACTCCCTGAATGTGTTCTAGGGACCCTGAGGGGTCCTTGGACCACAGTTTGAGAACTGCTTGTCTCTGCATATTATGAAATATTATGTAATAAGCAAGAAAAGTATGCTTAACAAGTCAATGAATGACGTGGGAAATGTTTAGGATACAACATTGACTGAAAACTAGCAGGACAAGAGTTGTATGTACAACAGGACCTCAACTGTAAAATGTATAAAATAATGAAAAGATGAAAGAAACATGCTGAAATGTTGATAGCCATGATAGATTTCAGCTTGGTGGGACTTTGAATGCTTACTGTTTCTTTATAGTTTTCTTTGTCATCTAAAATTTGTATGTGGATAAAACATACACACACATATATATATGTGTATACGTGTGATGTGTCACACATCATCTATATATAAAACATTTACATCACAGGAGCTTCGCCTTCTCCCCACTAGTGGGGAGGTATGCCTTTCAGCCCTGTCTTACCTCTCCACACTTGCTCACCCTCCCCGAAATGACCCCTAAAGAGCTTGGGGCTGCTTTGGACTCCTCTGTACCATCTGTTTGCCTGTAGGTTCCCTCCACTGTTTCTTCCAGAGAGCCCATAGGATAATATACCTTGCTCTCAGATCCCAGAATCCCTACAGTGGTGTCCCTTCTTCATGGCACTTGCTACAGATGCTTACTTAATTTGTATCACAGGAATTTTGATATTAGTCACCAGTATATATTTATTGACTAATGGATGGTTCTAGATGATTTTCAAGATATTCCTCATCCTCCTCTTCTCTCTGTCTCCCTCTCACACACACACACACTTGTGACCTTCACAGCTTCTGTAAATAAAATTGAATTTCCGGTAGTTTCCACTCATGGGCTGTGAGATCCCAAACTACTCGTTTAAACTTATCTGAACTTTCTTTTCTTTACCTATAAAAGGAAGAAATAACTTGCTGGGTCTACCTCACAGAGCTGTGTTGTGAGGATAAATCAAAAATGCTGTCTGTAATTAGACTTTGTAACTCGAGAGCTCCTTTAGCTGGGGGCTTACTCCGATGTCTTCTCATGATCTCTTCAGAAAGACAGCCTACCTGGACGATGTTCTCAAGTGAAACAGTCACTGCAGTGGCCAAATCTGAGGCAGAAAACTCTTGCAGTGCCTTTGGTCATACAAAATAAATTTAGACATTTCCTCCCTCCCCTACTTATTCCCTGAAGCTTGAAGATTTGAGATTTTTATGGGTCTAATAATAGCTCGTTCCTGGGTTTATCAGAATCTTTCCCTAATCTTGTAGAAGAATAATGGCTTTTGTAAATTTAGCTAAGCTGTTACCTACATGGAGGTAACACACTGAGGGCTATTAGTAAACGAGTACATAAAAGGGTAAAGTGTTTTCCTCTTCATCATCATGGTGCCCTTTACATAGTGTTTGGTTTCCGTTTACTCACACAAAGCTCTTTTTGGTGGTCACTTCTCGCTCTGGTTTTGGTTTTGGAGACACCTCCTTTCGAAGAGCATTCCTGAATCAGGAGGGCTTTAGCAGCTGCTCTCTGACACTATTGCATTACTGAGATGATTGCTGCTTGTACGGTCCCCACTGTGTTTGGGACCCCGTTGAATGAGAATCCCTATCCTTCAGCTGGGGTGACATTTCAACTGGGCTACTGAGCTGCGATCTGTCAAACAGAGTCTTGGAAGGAGGACCCCCCTCCACACCCATCACATCCTTTCCATATGACACATACTGAGCAAAGACCGCAAAGACCTTATCTTTGGGAAACAAGGGAGGGGTGGTGGAGAGGTGCCCGTCTCAAAATGTGTCCGTGAGGGGAAGGTTAACATGGAAGGAGGTAGAGATTACTGTTGTTGGGTGGGGCTCCCTATGCAGGTCATGGTTTGCCAGGGAACACTGTCTTCACTCAAAAGCTGTTCTTCACCTTTTCCCAGGCCAAACTGCATGAGTCAGACGGGAGTTCTCAGTTTCTGAGGCAATTGTCTTTATGTTGCCAGGAGCTGCCGCGGCTATTGGTGCAGACCCTGGCAGTGATAGGGCAGAGACCAATTAACCAAATCTGCTGGGCTCCATACTCTTCTTCAAGTTATCTGCTGGTGATTTCTGGAAGAGCCAAAGTGTTTGTGAAAACAAACCCTGAATAACTAAATTGTTTGTTGAGTTTTTAACTAATTTCTTCTCTTCCATCTCAGTCTTAAGGGTTTTTTCAAAGGAAAATGTGCTGTTCTTCCCATTTAAGGGGTGGCTATTCAACCTGATTGTAGTTTTATCTCTTTCTGATCCCCTTTCCCTGTGGGCACAATGCCACATTGAGGAGTCCAGGGACATGTCTACATATGCCAGTCTTGGATACACTCTGCCGTTGGTAGGTAGCCTGACTTGGTTCTTCACTATTATAGTTCCATCATTCATCCTCTTTGTATAAGTGCATCTGGGTGTGTGATGGGAAGGGGAGCAGGGGTTGGCACTGCTCTGCTGGTGGGGATCTGCAGAGGCAGGAGTCGGTCTGGGCTCAATGAGAGACTTAAAAACAAGGAAGTTAATAATAGCATAGGAAACCTACCATAGACTGAATGTTTATGTCTCCCCAAAATTCATGTGTTGAAATCCTAACCCTCAGTGTGATGGTATTACGAGGTGGGGCTTTGGGGAGGTGATTATGTCATGACAGCAGAGCCCTCATGAATGAGATCAGTGCCCTTATAAAGGAGACTCCAGAGAGCTTCCTGTCTCTTCTTCCGTGTGAGGACACAGCAAGAAGATGACCATCTGTGAACCAGGAAGCAGACACTCATCAGACACCAAATCTGTTGGCCCCTTGATCTTGGACTTCCCGGCTTCCAGAACTGTGCGAAATAAATGTCTGTTGTTTATAAGCCACCTAGTGTACGGTATTTTGTAATAGCAGCCCAAATGGACTAAGATAAAACCTAAGTACAAACGATCATTTTAGAAATCAGGACACTGTGTGTCAAATAAATAACAAGTTCAAGGTCAAACAACTGAGATGATAGCAAACAATTATTGTGAACTTTCTATGTGCCAGCAATCTATGCCAACAGGTCCTAGGCGTGCAAAGATTATAATTACAACAGTAGCAGCTGAAGTAACAATAACAACAACATTTACTGAGAACTTACAACATGGCAGCCACTGTTCAAATTGACTTACATAGATCAACTCACTTCATCTTCCCAGTGCATCTATTTGGTAGGTATTGTCATTCCATCTTACACATGAGTAAACTAAGGCACAGAGGAGTTAAGCAACTTAACACAGCTAGTGAGAGGCAGAGCCATGACTTGACCCAGATAGGCAGGCTCTAGAGCCCATGCTCTTGCATCTTAGAGCCCAAGAGGTAACACAGAATGGTAAATGCATGGAACTGGTGCAGTGGAGTTAGTGGCAGGTGGAAGTTGAATGGAGAGCTTTAGAACACTGAGAAGGCCACCCAACCAAGCTGTTTATGGTAATCTGGGCATACTTCCTGGAGGAAGATGATGAGGCCAAGAGATATTGAGTTACAAAGGCCCAGGGAGATTAAGAAACTCACTTTCTCTGTGTTAGTCAGCTTGGGAGAGGCAGAGATGGAATCAGGATACACATGTCTTTTGTGGAGAATAATCCCATGGATTAATCCACAGGTTTCTACTGAGTACTATGTGCTGAACTCTGATAGAGGCATAAGTAGGGGTTTTAAAAATCAGCATGCAAATTGTATCTTGTGGCATGTAAATTACATCTCAATAAAGGCGTTTTTTTTTTTTTTTAAAAAGCTAGAATACTCCTAGCAGCCGGAAGTTGCTTCTAAATACCATTCTTTTGATAAAAGGAGTGAAGACTCCTTGGAGAAATGGCAGATCCTGTGGCTGGGGCAGTGACAATAGAAGATGAGCCTGGTTTCTAGTGCCAGAAATGAAGGAAGCGCTCAAGAAACAAAAGGACGGGAGCATGCCCAAAGGACACAGAAGCCAACCTGAAGGAGCTCCCAATGGCCACAGGTGGAACAATTTAAGCAGCAAAATAAATAATTAGTATTGGATTATGACACAAAGTATAAAGTAAATATATATGACTCTATACTGATATAGATAAACAACTGAATAAGTAACAGGGGGAGAAAAGGCAAATCTTCCTTAAAGAAGAAGTTAAAAGTTTTATGTAGATACTCTCCTTCCAGGAAGTAGAGTTTAATTCCTCCCATCTACTCTTGAAGGTGGACTGAATTTAGTGGCTCTCTTCCAAAGAACAGAGCGTGGAAAGAGAAAAATAGTAACCTTCCAGTGTAGAAAGCTGGCAGATACCACCTTAACCAAGGGATCAAGGTTAACATCACCAACGATAAGTTATGTGGCTATCACATGCCCTCTGAGGTGATGTGATGAAAACGGCACTTCACCTCTGTTGTATTCTTCCCCAAAACTCACAACCCCCATCTGAAAAAAAAAAATCCAGACAGATCCAAATTGAGGGACATTCTACAAAATACCTGACCAATATTGTTCAAAACTGTCAAGGTCATGAAAAACGAGGAAAGACTGAGCAACTGTCACAGATCAGAGGAGACCAGGGAGACTTGATGACTAGATGTAATGTGGTATCCTGCATGGGATCCTGGAACAGAAAAAGTACATTAGTCAACATAATGCCCGAAGTTTTGTAGATAGTGATGTACCAGTCTCCTGGTTTTGATAAATGTACCACGATAATGTATGATGCTGACATTAGGGAAAATTAGTTGAGAGGTATATGGACATTTTCTGTACTATCTCTGCAAACTTATCTGTCAATCTATTATTCTAAAATCAAAACTGTATTTAAAGCATAAAAGTCCACAAGCACTGGTCAGGACATGGAACAAGTAGGACTCTCATACGTTGCTGGTGATAATGTGAAGTGGTACAACCTCTTTGGGAAAATGTTTAACTTAAAAAGTTAAACATACACCCACCATACAGCTCTGCTATTCCACTCCTAGTCATTTACCCAAGAGAAAGGAAAATATATGTACACAAAAAGACTTGCCCAGGAGCATTCATAGCAGCTTTATTCACAGTAGATCGAAAATGGAAATAGTCATCAACAGGGGAATGGATAAAAAAACCATGGTACAGGGGCTGGCCCCGTGGCCGAGTGGTTAAGTCCGCGTGGTCCGCTGCAGGCGGCCCAGTGTTTCGTTGGTTCGAATCCTGGGCGCGGACATGGCACTGCTCATCAAACCACGCTGAGGCGGCGTCCCATGTGCCACAACTAGAAGGACCCACAACGAAGAATACACAACTATGTACTGGGGGGACTTTGGGGAGAAAAAGGAAAAAAATAAAATCTTAAAAAAAAACAAAACCATGGTACATCCATATGATGGACTACTACTCAGCAATAAAAAGGAACGAACTCTAACAGGGACGAACCTCAAGAACATCATGCTGAGAAAAATAAGCCAGATAAAAGTGTACATACTGTATGATTCCATTTTTTAAAAAAATTCTAGAACAGGCAAAACCAATCTATAGTGACAGAAAACTGATCAGTGGTTGTCTGGGGCTAGAAAGGGGGCAGGGCCAACAGGCACATGAAAAGGTACTCAACATCACTAATCATCAGGGAATTGCAAATCAAAACCACAATGAGATGTCACCTCACACCTGTTAGAATGGCTATGATCAGAAAGACAAGAAATCACAAGTGTTAACAAGGATGAGGAAAAAAGGGAACACTTCTGCACTGTTGGGGGAATGTAAATTGGTGTAGCCATCGTAGAAAATAGTATGGAGGTTCCTCAAAAAATTAAAAATAGAACTACGATATGATCCCACCTCTGGGTATACATCCAAAAGAAATGAAAACACTAATTTGAAAAGATATCTGCACCCTCATGTTCATTGCAGCATTATTTACAATAACCAAGACATGGAAACAACCTAAGTGTCTATCAATGGATGAATGGATAAAGAAGATGTGGTATATATATACAATGGGATATTATTCAGCCATGAGAAAGGAAATTCTGCCATTTGCGACAACATGGATGGACCTTCAGGGCATCATTCTAAGTGAAATAAATCAGAGAAAGACAAATACCGTATGATCTCACTTATATGTGGAACCTAAAAACAAACAAAGCAAACTCCAAAATGTACAAACTTCCAGTTATAAGATAAGAAGTACTGGGGATGTAATGTACAACATGATCATTATAGATAACACTGCTGTATGGTATATTTGAAAGTTGCTAAGAGAGTAAATCTAAAGGTTCTCATCACATGGAAAAAACCATTAAAACTCTTTTTTGTATCGTATGAGATCATGGATGTTAACTAAATTTATTGTGGTAATCATTTTACAATATATATCAGTCAAGTCATTATGCTATATACCTTAAACTTATACAATGCTCTGGGTCAATTATATCTCCATAAAACTGAAAAAAAAATAAGAGATGTAAAAACAACCTGGAAGTAACACTTGTGTGAGCACAAATTAAAGTTACTATTTCATTGTGTATAACCACCAAAAAAAAGGAAAGAAAAAAAGAAAGTAGGGGCAGGGATTGACTGAGAAAGGGGCAAGAGAGAATTTTCTAGGGTGATGGGAATGTTTTATATCTTGGTTGTGCTGGTGGTTACATGGGTGCATACATGTGCCAAAATTCCCTAAATCATACATTTAAGAATGGTTACATTATATGTAAATTACACCTTAATAAAGTTAACTAAGAAGTGTGATGGTTAATTTTATGTGTCAACTTGGCTAGGCTACAATACCCAGATATTTGGTGGAAGGCTATTCTAGATGTTTCTGTGAAGGTATTTTTTAGATGAGATTAACACTTAAATCAATAGAGTTTGAGTAAAACAGGTTACCTACATAGTGTGGGTGGACCTCATCCAATCAGCTGAAGGCTTTAATAGAAAAAGACTGAGGTCTCCCAAGGAAGAGGGAATTCTGTCAGCAGACCACCTCCTTTGAACTTGCACTGCAACTTTTCTCTGGCTCTTCAGCCTGCCAGTCTACCCTGCAGATTTTGGACTCGCCAAGCCTCCATGATTGTGTGACCCAATTCCTTAAAATAAATCTCCCTCCCCGACCACCGCTCCATGTACGTATATGTATATATAGAGAGAGTGAGAGTGAGAGAGACACCCAAAGTGGTTTTTGTGCATGTCCCTTAACTGCCGTCAACTAGTCAAGCCTCCCAGAGATGACTTAGAGGCTGCTTATTATTAATCCTTGGAGAGATGTGTTCCCTTTATCTCTGTGTCAAGGTGTCCCTGCCCTACCAGGAGAACCAGGTAGTATAAACATGTCCTGAGGAGAGGTATGAAGTTGTCTCTTCTTTCTGCTTTGACCTTATTGATCTCTGGGAACTCCTGTGTTGACCTAGCACATCGGATTTCTTGGGCGAGCTTTCTGGGCCCAATTTTGTGGCTTTTTCTACAGATGGTTGCATTCTTACAATTGGTGTTTCATCCCCTTCTAACTTGTATAATATTTATAGTCGTAATTTTCTGACCCTCCAGGCACACAGGGTCTCCTGACTCTGAGATATTTGCAAGCACCTTGACAAATGAGATTACTTTAGGTAACCCCACTTCTGTACTGGTGTTTAAATTTTACATGGTAAGGGCCCCAATTTCAGACAGAAACCTTTTTATTGTGTTTGTTGTGGCAGCCAACTTATTTAAGTAACAGAGACTGATGTTGGAAATCTCTATACTAAAAAGTTAAGTAGGGTTCTGAGGACACAAGGAACTAAAATACTTGAGTATATATCACGTATTGATAACTGACGTGATTTTGCTTGAAGACATTTACCTACTTGGCAGATTTGACTACTTTTACATCGTAAATGTTTCCTTTTAAAAATATTTTGTGTCTCACAGGCCAAATCATACCCCTTCAGGGGCCCATTCCCACCTGCGTGGAATCCAATTGCCTACCTAGACCATAACAACCTTTGGAGGACAATGGATGACATGGGACGAGAGGTAAAGCTTCCTAAAGCTTCTTTCACTACATTTGTGTTTTTCATAATAAGTTTAGTCCTTCAAAGAAAGAGGGGGCAACTTATCACCAATGGCTAGTACATTGTCTAACACATAGTAACTCTCAGTAAAGATTTGTGAAATGAATGAAGAAACTTGTTTCTAACCTTTAAAAGAATGAGATGTTCACCAGACTGCTATTTGTATACCACTGATGAAGGGGAGAAGATCATACATCACTCGGCCTTCCTGGGATGATGTTTCTAATTTAGAAAATCCTCAGGACATAGCAAAATAAGAGTTCTGGGTGTTTGAGTCGCTGCCATGCTTAAACCTGCAGCCCACGAGTAAACACGCAGAGAGCTTGACCTGAAACTCCAATTTAGATGTGATTTGGTGCAGATGTCTGAATGTTCTCTCAATTAGAAACTTAATAATCAATATTTGGAAACAGCCCAAATACAACATAGCCTCCATTTATTGTGCAGGAAGTGTCATCATAAATGTGGATTGAGTGTTATAGATCTATAATAGGAAAGCTACACAGACAACATTGGCTGTGGAGTAAAAGTCACTATTGGGGGAATTTGGAAAACTTGCATTTTCCTTCTTTAAGTTACAGTGTCTAACACTGTCGAAATAGTTATTTAAAATGGAAAATTAGATTTGTTTTTCCCCTCTGAATCCTCATCTGAATGTAGATTCCCAGTGATGCCCCATGGAAAGCACCCCTTGCAGAGGAGTGGGACTACATGACGATGAAGGAGCTGCTGGACAAGATCTGCTGGACTGAGTAAGACTCACCATTAGGCACAGACATTTATTGTGATCGTCTTTCAGGTTTGCTTGGCAATGCCATTCAATAGGTATGGGGCTAGTAGCTGCTTTGTGTCTAAAACCATGCCATTTGGCCAGGTGGAATGTTGAAAACTATTGGAACTGGGTCCTACTTTAAAAATGTCTGTGCATCAAACCCACTTCTTTGGAATAGTTTTGCATCACAGAGGTGGTATTACCCCAAAAAGTCCTCAAAACAGACCAGAATGTGCTGCCTCCTTTACTTAGAGTAGCTTAAAGACCACCAGCCTAGAGATCTCGTTTATAGGGTTGTCGATATAGGAATACTTTTGTACTCTTACTGGTGGTCAAGTGTAGAGATGGTGAGTTAGCAAATGCATTTGAGACATCTTATGGGATGGGTACAACTCTTCAAGAATTTGAAGAGGAACTTCTAGAGAAGTTGTCTGGATAATTCACAACTGTAGAGGAAACATGTATGACTGGACTGACTGCTCCTCTTTAATGAAAAAAACATGTAGCATTGAAAGCAAGTACTCATGAATCAAGCATTAAATTCTGGCTGACAGAGCTGGGAACTATGTATAAATTGTGGAGGCTATATAGACAGACAACATGGAGAGGCCACACTGCTCTTGGACAGCAGGGAAAAAGGAAAGGATTGCAAAGGTTCTAGTCCAAGCACATGGTGAATTTGTGGTAAATAAAGTAAGAGAAAGGGAAGCCAAGTTCAAGGAAACTGTCCTCTCATGCAAAACAGCATTAGTTGGAAATACGTTTGGCTCTGGGGTTGATGTCTTCATTCTTTCATTCTCTAGGTATTGGGGAGGGAAACTGGAGCACTGACAACTAAAAGTAAAAATGAGTTTTTAGGGATATCTGAATCTAAGATATGGAAATAATCAAAAGACATAAAATTTACTTCTTTTTTTTGGTGAAGAAGATTGGCCCTGAGTGACCATCTGTTGCCAATCTTCCTTTTTTTGCTTGAGGAAGATTACCCCTGAGCTAACGTCTGTGCCAATCTTCCTCTATTTTGTATGTGGGACGCCACCACAGCATGGCTTGATAAGCAGTGTGTAGGTCTGTGCCTGGGATCCGAACCTGCAAACCCCAGGCTGCTGAAGCAAAACGTGGGAACTTAATCACTACGCCACTGTGCCAACCCCAAAATTTACTTACTTCTTGATATTTAAATTCAACTTAGAATTTAGCTTAAAGAAGGAGAAAGAAAAGAAGAGAGGGAGAAAGGCATACAGAGAGGGAGAGAGGGAGGAAGATTCTTATTTTTAAAAGCATTATTTTTAAAAGAAAAATTGAAATGCCCAATAATAGAAGATTGATTAAATTAATTATGGGACATCTGAAGAATGGAATACTCTATAGTCTTTTAAAATCATGTTGTAGAAGAATATTTAATGGCTTGAAAAATATCATAATATTAAACACATAGAAAAGCATGTTCGAGGAGCATACTCATAGAGTATGCATAGTGTGATATGTGATCTCATTTCTAAAAAGGAAACTGTATATGCACTGCAAAAGAAATAGACATCCAACAAAATGTTTTTTAACACTTAATATTACAATGCAAACATATCATTAAAAATGCTTCATCAAGGGGCTGGCCCCGTGGCCGAGTGGTTAAGTTCGCGCGCTCCACTGCAGGTGGCCCAGTGTTTCGTTGGTTCGAATCCTGGGCGCGGACATGGCACTGCTCATCAAACCACGCTGAGGCAGCGTCCCACATGCTACAACTAGAAGGACCCACAACGAAGAATATACAACTATGTACTGGGGGGCTTTGGGGAGAAAAAGGAAAAAAATAAAATCTTTAAAAAAAATGCTTCATCAAACACCATATTTCATGGTGGGAGAATGTTCCATGGGAAGTGAATACCATAATTTATTTATCTGTTAGCATCCTGTTGGACATTTGGGTTGCTTCCAGTTTTTCATAATTATTACATAATGCTTTGTGATAAACATTTTTGTGTTTCTCCTATGTCTTTAACCTTTGAAAGCAACCGATTATGGAATAGTAAAATCCTGTTATTACCATGAAATCAATGCCTATTATATCCTTTTAAACACCTATCTATTGCTATTTACCACTTTTTTTGAGAATGTAGTTCGCAATGTAACTTATTTTGACTGTAATAAAATCTCAGTGTTTACTTTTAAATTTGTTACATTAAATTTTCAAAATACAGTGAGTATTTAATCATCTGGATTTGTTTTATAACTTCTGTTATGAAAAGCTTTTAATAAATTCAGTTAGGTCTTTTCTCCCCAGAGAGCTTTGAAGCTCCTTGAAGATGGGACTAATTATATTCCTTTGGGATCATAGAGATCTGACTTTTTATATCATAGTCCTTGGCTTAGTCTCCCCTTAGTGAATATTCTAGATTATTGGCTGACAAAATAAAGCATTCTGAGATACTAGGAATATATGAATACAAGGTAATGGTCTAACTTTTCCCAAGCAAGATATACATGATATCATTTCCTAGCTTTAAAAGAAGTAAACCCCGGAATATCCAACCTGTTCAAACTAAGCACAATCATGCATTCAAAGACTAATGCTGATCATTCTTTTAGTTCTTCTCATTTATAAAGTGCTTTTCAGAAGCACAAATTAAATTTACAACGTGGTCACAGCTATGTAAATACACTTTTTAAAACCTATAATTAGAAGAAAATGCACTAAAATGAGACTAGCGATTATCTTTTGGGGGACAGAAATATGGAAGATGCTCATTCTCTTACCTCTTTATTTTATGAATTTTTCCAACTTTTATAGAGCTTTTATATATTTTTCATGTAGAAAAATATAATAGCATTTATCTTTTAAAAATCAACAGGGGAAAGAACACGAAAATATTATTGCACTAGCTTCCTTGACCTTCCATCCCTCAGATATTGTTCTTCTCATTTCTTTTCTCACTAAAGCTCCCAGAGTAAATCAAATAAAGGATTACAAATGGCCTGGCCCTCCACAGAGAATTACTTTTAGATCTCCCTCCATTTCAAACCAGGATTATTTTTTCTCCACCAAATTGGCAACAATAATAACTAGAATTGCAGCAATATTTTTATGTTTCATTTTGGCTGTCTAGCTGGGCCAATGTTAAGTTTTAGTTACTTATTACTCCGTTTTACCTTATGCTGCCCTAATTCACCTATAAAATAAGGAACAAAAGAAACAGGACATCAGGAAATAGCAAAGGATGTTTTCACTTTGAAGTAATATTTTAAACCATTGTCTGGATATTTGCTTTAGATAGCTACTGCAAACTGCCTCTGCGAAGAAAGCACGAGTCAGCAATTTCCATCCCTTCGGTTATCAAGAGGAATCTTATAAAACGAAATCACTTCAACATATATATTACACTATTTGCAGACTAAATGACGGGGACTGTCACAAAAGTGCTGTCAGGTTGTTATGGCTGCAAACATTGTTAGTAACTGAAATGTGTGTTAGATGTGATTCTACAAACTTTCAGAGTCAAGGTACACAAGAGTAGAGAGGTGCCCTTTGGTGAGTATTTGCACTTTCAAGATCGTCAGTTAATTATAAAGCATTTTGAGGTATTAAAAGCATGAGGTTAGAATCAGGTATGATCTGGTTTGAAGTTGTACCATTTACTGAGGGGTATACTACATATTACTAACCTCTCTAAGATCCAGTTTCTGGGCTTGTGAGCTGGGGAAAAACAATAACTATTTTATAGAGTTCTTATGACAATCCAATAAGACAATAGATTTAAAAACCATGAAGTGTGGAAGACTTCCATAAATGGAAGAGAGTATTATTTATTCCACCCATTGTCAGAACTACCAGGTGACAAATTCTGTCTCAGATATAACAAGATTAATAACATGCAAACTTTATGTCAAAGTGAAAAGGGGTATTTGTCCTTGTTAAAGATATCCCAGAGTACACATTATTACTGGTGAATTTTAGGGTGTGTTAGGTTTAATTGAGTCGTTGGAATTGCATGAGATCATTCACTTTCTGGTGTGCCTCCAGATAGGAAATAACTTCTCACGATTTGCTTGCCAACCCCAAGCAAAAGTTAAGCTATCTGTGTTCTATTAATTGCTTTCCCCCTCATCCATCCTTTGAGCTTGTCTTCTATTTGGTAGTAAAATAAGTGAATAGATAACTATGACTGTGTGGTACAGCAACTAGCATATCCTTTGTGGACTGTGGATAATTTAAAAATAATATTTAATTGATATTTCTCATCAACCATTCATTCAGTCAGTCATCCAACAAGTAATTATTAAGTGCTTACTATGTGCCAGTCACTATTTTATTAAAAGGGGACACTATAGTGAACAAGAAAGTCAAGATCCCTGTTCTCGTTGGTTGATATTCTAGTGTGCAATAGAGACAGCAATAAAAAATAATGATAATCAAGATAATATAAGAAAGTGAAAAGACTTATAAAGATATTATACTGTGGTAAAATGACAAGAATGTCAGGGTGCTGGGAATGTGGAAACTGGTGCACACTTTCATAGATGTTTAAGAGTTCACCTTTCTGAGGAGACATTAGAATAAGTAGAGAGGGCACAGGATGAGATAGAAAAGGTAGGCATGGGCTAGATCACTCAGGGCTTTGGAGGCCATGGTAAAAGATCTGGATCTTATTCTGGTTTTGATAGGATGCCACTGGAAGGTTTTAAGCAGGGGAAGGATGTGACTTGATTTACACTAGAGAAAGAGCACCATGGAGGGGAGGTGTGGTGAATAGATACCAGGTGAGGATGAGTAGAGGCAGAGAGGCTGGTCTGGAGGAAATAATTGCAATGCTCCAGGCAAGAGATGATGCTAAATTGGTTGTGATGAAGGTGGAGTGATGTGGTAAGAGACAACAGGAGTTCCTGATGGGTTGGATGGGGAGAGAGTGATGGAAAGAGAGAAATTAAGGCTGATTTCTAGAGTGTTGGCCTTGGCAGTTGGGTGAACGGTGATGCCTTTTACTGAGATGGAGATCACTGGAAGAGTAGCAGGTGTGTGGGGAGAAATCATGACAGCACAGAATATGGAATACAAGCTGATTCTGAGTAAGGTATTCTGGTTATGGGGACAATAAACCTCATATTCCCCAAATCTCTGATGTCATGTTTTATAATATTGGATTCTACTGACAGTTTTCTGTGACCTGCCAAATTGCACTAAACTTAGCCAAGTAAATTTATTGCTTGAATAATTTCCAGAGAATGAAGAAGATGCTCTCCTGCATTTGCCAATTTTACTCTTGTTTCTTTCTGAGCAGATCTGCAAAGCAGCTTGCTACTCTCTTTGTGAATCTGTGTGTCACTGCAGAGACCCATGAGGTCTCCGCTCTCTGGTTCCTGTGGTATGTGAAGCAGTGTGGGGGCACAACCAGGATCATCTCGACAACCAATGGAGGGCAGGTACCCATCTATCCCCCGGCCATTTCAACAGAAAGCCACCACTGCCTAAATGAAAGATTGGCATCATCTTTCAAGCATGAACAGATGAAGCAGGAGGCAGGCTTGTGGCTTTTAGAGCTTTACCATGGCAGCTCAAGGTGGCTCGTGTAAGTGACAGTCTCTTGTTAGGTACCCAGTGTGAGAACTCAGCAGCCAATGTAATTTTAAGATTAGGCTTGTCTCTTTTTATGTACTTTTTGCAGTATTCCACTTGGATATACATCCAATTATTATTTGGTAAGATCGTAGGAGACCATCTGACAAACATAACTTGAGCACTTCTTGGAAAGCTCAACAAGGAAAGTCAGAAATGCATTTTCAATTTAAAACATACACAGTACATAGAATAAATTTATTCATTCATTCATTGCCTATTTCCTGAGCATTGTATAAGGCATTGTGCTAGGCACAGTAGGAAGTGGATTAGAGTTCTTACATCATCTGCTTGGTAGTCGTTTTCCTTTTCTTCCCTTCCTCTTCCTCCCTGCTTCTCCTCCTCATTCTCCTCCTTCTTCCCCTCCTCCTCCCTTTCTTCCTCTTCTTCTTCTCCTTTTCCTTCTTCTTCCTAGGCCTATTTGAAATAGTGTTTTAAAAAATTAACTGAACTGAAAATTAAGGAGGAGGCAGTCAGATTGACTGTGTGCATAACCATGCAGAACATTTGGAAGTTTTAGCAGGGCTCAGGACAGGTGGGTGCAATGAGGTGAAATGACCTCGGTGGCCACAGAAGCAGCAGGCACCTGACCCAGGATGAGGTGGGCAGCCTGCAGCAGGGAGTAGGCTGACTTGGGGGTGGGTGGGCCAGGGAGGTTCTGAGCCTGAGTGACAGGGAAGAGGAAAACAGGCTCCAATATGCTCAGGCAAGCAGTGGCCCAGCGGTAGGTAGGGCTCCATCAGACCCAGCAACCCAACAAAAGGATGCAGATAGGGCATGGAGCAGGGGTAGTGGCCACGCAGGTGGGACAAGGGGGTAAGGCTGAGGATGTCCAGCTGAGGTTGGAGCCTGGGAATCCGTAAGAGCATAGCTTGGAAGGGGACTGTTAGAAAACCTGCAATTTTGTCAAAAGCCAGCAATCACTAGTTAGAAGACAATGATGAAAGACACTATTCACAACAGCAAAATGAGATTTTATACATCTCATGTAAAGATATGCAAAGAAAACTTGTAGCTTAATGGTTTATTCCCATTCTTATATTTCATGCCCACCTCTTGAGTCCTTTTTTCTTTCTAGGAGAGGAAATTTCTAGGTGGTTCTGGTCAAGTGAGCGAGCGGATAATGGACCTCCTCGGGGACCGGGTGAAGCTGGAGAGGCCTGTGACACACATTGACCAGACAGGAGAACATGTCCTTGTGGAGACCCTGAACCATGAAGTGTATGAGGTGACCAAGAGCCTTAAACTAAGGGGCTCATGCCTACCTTTTCTATCTCATCCTGTGCCCTCTCTACTTATTCTAATGTCTCCTCAGAAAGATGAACTCTTAAATAACCAAAGCTTAAGTAAAGCCAAGAAGGTGCCAGACTTCACAATCTCTTTGTCAAAATGGAAAAGCTACCTCTATCTGAAAGAATGGAGAAGAGAACAAGAATATTTGGGGTTGGGGAGGATTTATAAAGATATATATTATCAACCCTCTGTATTGGGCTCCTACATAATTAGAAAACCAAAGAAAATATTGATTTGATAAATATCAAGTGCCTCCTATGATTTGGGAGTGTAGCAGTGAATGAGACAGATAAAATTATCTGCCCTCGTGTGGCTTACATTCTAGTGAAGGAGAAAGGCCACGATCAAATATAGAGTTGAAATATAAAGTATGCTAGATAGTGATAAGTGCTGTGGAAAAAATCAAGCAGGGAAGGGAGAGAGGGTGTGTCAGAAGGTGGGGTGGGAGGATTGGTCATGCAATTTTAAATAAGGTCGTCAGGGAAAGCCTCACTTGAAAAGGTAATATTTAAGCACAGAACCAAAAGAGATGAGGGATTGAGCCATGTGGCTCTCTTGGGTAAGAGTGTTATAGGTAGACAGAACAGCCAGTGCAAAGGCCCTGAGGTAGGAGCAAGCCTGGCATGATGAAGCAACAGCAAGGTGGACAAAATGGCAGAAGTAAGAGGGGTGAGGGGAAGAGTAACAGGAGATGAGATCAGAGATGTAACAAGGGTCCGTTTCATGTATAGCCTTGGAGATGACTGAGGAATTTGGCTTTGACTCTAAGTGTGATGGGAAGGCATTGGAGGTTTTGAACTAGGGAACAATAAGGGCTTATTTTGGTTTTAACAAGATCCTTCCAGCTTCTCTGTTAAGAAGAGACTAAAGGCTGGGACAAGGATAAAATGAGGGAGAAACATTAGGAAAAAAAGCAAAAACAACCCACCAACAATGTTTAACCATGTTGTTTTTCTTCCAGGCTAAGTATGTGATTAGCGCTGTTCCTCCTATTCTGGGCATGAAGATTCATTTCAAACCCCCTCTCCCAATGATGAGAAACCAGCTGATCACTCGTGTGCCTTTGGGTTCAGTAATCAAGTGCATGGTTTATTATAAAGAGCCCTTCTGGAGGAAAAAAGGTGAGTACTTTCCTTAAATGAAGACCTTGGGGAGAAGGTCCAAGAACCTGGGTGCAAAGACGCGCATTTGCATGTAACTATTTTTATTAGAATGCTGGACATAAAACATTAGACCAAGTTCTAAGTACAGTTCTGTCAAATAAAATATATTGGCGCAAACTCATGGAAACAACTTCCCTTGGAATATGATCAACTCTTTTTATAATTCAATATAAAGTTTAATCTTCCCACAAAAATAGATTATTAACATTTTCTAATACAGTTTTTTAAAGTATGAGTTTATAGAACCATTCACAAAGTGGGGATTCTGAAAATTTCCAATTTCTCCTTCATGTCGAGATTCTACTATTCTGAGTTAAATTCACTTATTCTTTCCTATGTATTCAACAAGTGTGTTACTGTACTGGGTAGAACATTGTGGGGATGCCTACTGAAGTGCTAGATTCTGCAATGCTGGAAATCTAGAGTTGCTGTGTCCAGTACGGCAGCTACTAGCCACGTGTGGGTATTGAACACTTGAAATGTAGCTGGTGAGACTGCCGAACCAAAATTTTCAGTTTTATTTCATTTTAATTGCTTGAAATTCAAATGTAAAAAATCACCTGCGGCTCACAGCTACTGTATTGGCCAGCACCATGCTGGAGTCTTATCACATTTACTCTCATCACATCTACTTTTCTTCCAAGAGGAGGCTACTTGAGAACAGTTGGTAGCTGGGACTGAGGGCAAAGGGAAGGATGGACTGAATGAGGAACTAAACCACAGGAAGAAGCTTGCGCTGGAGGCAAAGAGGGAGTTTCACGGTTTTACCTTCGGGGCGTTCTTCCTCTGCCTACCCTTTCTCAGCCATATCGCAGCCTCCTGATTCTCCACCTTTGCAGGAAATCCTATTTAGGACTATTATTGGATTGGTGCATCAGTTGAACAAGTAATCTACCTTTTGCAAAGGACGGTGCAGTGACGTATGGTGAAGAGCCTGCTGGGGCCAAGCTGCTTCCTCTCATGACCCAGGTCACTCATTTTAGATAGCTGGCTTGTGGCAAGTAGATAAGGTTTAGGACCATGGAATAAGGATTTTTCTCTTAAGGATTTTGAATGCCTTTATTTGTGGAGAGAATCTGTAACTTTCCATTCATGTCTGCAAACCTTTGTCTTAGGCCTGCTATGCCCTAGGCAAGTTCATGGTAGGTATTAGTATCAAAAAGAAAACCCAAGTTCTCTACCCTCAAGAAGAGGCTTGGCCTGACTAGGCCTTTGTTGGTAATGAGACTTGACTAGCAGTTTAACAAATGATTGTAGACATGAGAGCGTCACCAAAACATGTTCAGTTTCTTTTGAGTTATTGTAGTAATGTATTTCTTCAACTGACCACTGTCGAGCGCCGGTTGTATGACAGGTGCCATGATGGGCAATGGGAATTCAAAGGCGTGTTTCCTTGCCCAGAAAATCCAGACTCGGGAGGAAGACAGTCATGTAAACTGATAATTGCATGACAACGTGTTGAGTTCAGTGTTGGCATTACCTAGGCGATTATAGAAACACAGAGGAGGGCTCCAAAACTCACACCCAATATGATTCCTGTTAAATTGTTAAGTGATTGAATAACAATTTTTTTTTATAATTTAGTGTTTAGATTACCTAGTTTATCTTTTTTTTTTTTTCCTGGGAAAAATTCGCCCTGAGCTAACATCTGTTGCCAATCTTCCTCTCTCTCTCTTTTTTTTTTTTGACTCCCCAAAGCCTCACTACATAGTTGTGTATTCTACTTGTAAGTCCTTCTGGTTTTTCATGTGAGCCGCTGCCTCAGCATGGCTCCTGACAGACGAGTGGTGTGGTTCCTCAACCAGGAACCGAACCTGGGCTGCAGAAGTGGAGCACACCAAACTTTAACCACTAGGCCATCAGGGCTGGCTCTCAGTAACAGTTTTCTGAAGGATTCTATGAGGGAATGAAAGCTGAGGAAGTCCACTCTCACAACAGGGTCTTTGCGTCAGACTATCAACGCCACTGCTGAAGACGCTGTAATTAACAAGTAACGCAAAAGCTCAGGGAATATGAGCTAATGAGACAAAAGGGAGTGAATGTCGCAGCTTCAAGCAGCCTACCACAATGAGTAGCACATATGGGCACTCAGCAATCAATTGCTCAAGATTTTTGTTTGTTTCTTTGCTTTGTTTTGTTTTATAAGTGTGCTATGGTTTGGGTTATTAAGGAGAAGGGAACATTTTGCATTTTGATACAGGCCAGTTCTTGACTACTTGTAGATTGATTATCCTGGGACATGCTTCCCAGTCCCTTGGTGTGTAACATCTTTGTGGATTTGCAATGAGGAGACCTCTCTTCTCTGCTGACCTTCCACCAAGTCGTCCTGAGTCCAGCCGCCCTGACCATCAGTGCCCCACCCTCCTGGCATCCCTGTGGGAGCCATCACAACCACCTCAACACTTGCTCCCCTCCCCACTAATGTGGAGAGAGCACACTGTTACCAACACCTTGAATCCTTTCAGTCTTCCTTGCTTTTGCTCATCTTTACCATTTACACTTTCCCTTAAATCTAATTTGTATCAATTTATGTTTAAAATGACAGAAGCAATACCTGCTTTAAAAAATTACAGAAGTAAACTTGTTCACTATAAAACTTTCAAAAAATGAAAGCATATGAAAAATATTTCCCTCATATTGCTCCTCCCTTTAGGGAACCACTGTTGAAAATTTAAGTTCTTTTATCCTTAGAGATTTATTGTATGCAGAGGTAATACCTTAAATATATGTGTACATATATATTGCCATATATATATACTTTAAATATATATTAAAGAATATGTACAGCACTTATATGCAAATATAATTTTAAATAAATGTTATATATTTTCCCAAAACCATTATTTTTTAAAAACGTGATACATATTATGCTGAAATTTGCTTTTTCCTGTTAATAGTATGCCATAGGCATTTCTCCACATCATTGCATTTAAATCTATCTCATTTCAACAACTGAATAAACAGTATTTCACTGTAAGGCTCTATCCCAATGTGCCAAATAGGTCTGCAGGTGATAGGCATTTTGATTGTTTCTGAGTTTTTGCTGTTACACACCATGCTGCAATAAACAGCTTCCTTCATATAGCTCTGTAGATTTGTGACAGAGAATTTCTTTTTGATAAGTTTGTAAAAGTGGAATTTTGAAGTCAATTGACTTGGGTAGACCAAGCTAATAATATTTGTAACTTTTTGCCAATCAGTAGGGGAAAATATCCCATTTATCTATAATTTGTAAGTTTTATCATCAATAAGGCTTAGGGGTTATATTAAATCATTTTGTAAATTACCTATTCTTTGCTCTTTAATTTTTTTTTCTTTATATGTTGTAAATATTTTCTTGTGGTGTGTCAGTTTTTTAAAATTTGCTTCTGATGGTTTCACCCTACTAAATTCTCATATATACATGGGGCTTTTCTGGACTAACAGTTCTATTCCAATGATCTTTGTCATTGAGCTTCAGATATTTTTTGTAGACCTATACATTAAAAAAATGTAAACATCCACTACCACTGTATATATTTATTCCTAAATTATGTATATGGACTTCTGAAAAATGTATTGTTATAATTATAAAATATGTAAAAGTAGACTTTTTGAAAAGCTGAATTAAAAAACAAGAATTTTTAGTATCCTACTCTACTACCTAGATGTGTAATCTAGGTGGGCACACCCCACTTTGGAGAGCAGGTTTATATTATCTAGTCCTGTGACAGCACTGTAGTATTTTAATCACTGTGGTTTTATAGTATGTTTGATATCTGGTCGGACATTCTCCCTTCGTTATCTTTCTGGTAATTTTGTCCTTGGTAAACTTCAGTTATTCTTCTAGATGAACGTGATCATTTTCTCAGAACTCCTCCCTCCACACCCCCACACTCAAAAGAATTCCTTCTTGTTTGTTGTTAGTTGGCTTCTGCTTTTGTCTTTGCTTCTCCTGTTAAAGGGCTTTGTTAAATGTTTAGATGTCCTTGAATGCCCCTTCCTTTTTAAGAGTGAGGGCAGAGAAAGCAAACTGGAAGTCCTGTGTGCATGAGTGGGGCTCCTGAGCTTTCTGCCTACAAAGAATAGAAATGCCACTGATGCCTCATGGTTTGTCCGGGCATGAACATGACTCCTCTCTCTGCCCCTTGTTCCTTCACTTTCGCCCCGTGCACCTGCGTAGTGCAGAGGGCAGCTTTGTTGTGGGAAGGAAGTGTCCAAGGAGCCCACCCAGAAAGCAGGGTCTCCACCCCGGCCAGCTGGCGTCTTCCGCTAACCCTCCATTCGGTCCAGCTGACCCCTACGTGATCAGTGTGCACTTGCTCTTTTCTCGTATCACACCCTGTCCTGTTTTTCTCCTCTCTTTCTTGTCTTCTTATAACAGGTGATTCCTTAGCTATTTCTCTTGTATTCTTAAATCTTCTTGAGTCTTGGACAGACCTTAAACATCTCTTCTTTCCGTATTTCAGTTTTTCTCAATGTTTTTCCTGCCCCAGCACACCTGAGGAACATGCAAATACCCCTCAATTCAGTGGCTGACTGTCACATTGATTCTCATGGATGGGCAGTGGGGAGGGATGAGAGAGAGAGAGAGAAACAGGTGCAGGTAAAAAGGCCTACAGGTGTGTCTGCTCACACACAGGTTGGGGTGGTGCATACCCTCAAAGTTCTGTCTCTGTTCTTTCTCCTTCATTTTGAAACCCTCTTATTATATTTTCTATGCAACATTTGTTCCGGAGTCTTCCACCATAATTTTGTTCAAACAACCTCAATTTGCAAGTAAATGATGGAGAAGGAAGAGTGGTACACTGTAGTAGGATATTATTATAACATTTCAAATTCTGCCCTGACATTTTCACCATTGCTCTGTCATAGTCTTTTGTTGAAATTGCATATATTTTGTTCAGGAGGGACATGAGAGAAGTGCTTTTGTCCAGAATGAGCTGAAATTGTTTCCCAAGTTGTTCTGGAGGTCATGTTTGAAATGACGGTTTGGGACTCTGTGGATTTTAGTTATCCATGTCCTTTCTACTCTGTCTCCAGTTAACATAGACTAAGTGGCTCCTCGTAAAATGCGAACATTCAGTTCCTTTTATTTTACAGTAATATACTAGTCTATTACTGTACTATGTACTAATAATCTACTAATCTTTTACACATCTTTGGTTTTATCTGATTTCTTATGAAAGAGAAAATAGGGGACACGAGTATTAATGGCAGGAAAAACAAGATTGCGTTAATTGGTGGCCAGGATTAATTCATAATATCATATTCTTTATCCTTTGCAGAGAAGGCCTTCAGTTTGATTTTTTCACAAAATGTTGACTACTGAGCCTTCCTTTTGACATCATTTTGGTTTGCCTTCGTATCTTACATTCTGTCCTTGGGCTTCTTAAGTTGAAAAATTTGTGCTTCATTCTAACTGCTATTGGTAGTTTGATAGGGCGATGAATATCTTCTTTCATTTTGCTGTTCTCCAAGATTACTGTGGAACCATGATTATTGAAGGAGAGGAAGCTCCAATTGCCTACACATTGGATGATACCAAACCTGATGGCAGCTATGCTGCCATAATGGGGTAAGGCATGGTTGTTGTGGTGTGGATGCTATTCAGTGTTGACAAGATTACATACTATTAACAAATGTGCCCCAAACTTTGTTAAATAACTTTTTATCCAAAGGAATTATTCTCCAAATCTACCAGTAGAAAAGTTCTTTTTCCCTTTTTTAAAAATAATGTCTTCCAATGAATAAATATTTAGAAAGGAAGTAGAATACCAATAACGTTTTAAAATTTGTTATATTAATTTACTGCTTCATATTTAGTGCTGGGAGTAGATATATTTTGGTAAGCTATCTTTTGCGAAAGCATGATGTCAAGAGCTCAGTTAGAGTGTTTTACTAAGAAGGCTTCTTGTGGACAGTGTGTGGGCATCACTGGTATTTTCATGGGATGCTGAGATTTTCTGAGTCCCACTCGGGAGAAGCCAAGGCCCTCCCAGTCCTCAGGTTGGCAAGGAAGACCAGTATAGATAGGGGATGTCTTGGGGGCCAGAACCTGGCCCAGAGGGGTGATTACGTGGAGCAGCAGAAATTGAAATTGGCCCTAGGATATGCGTAAGTTTATTTCAGAGAGAACCAAGGGTCCTAACATGGAGATCACTTAAGTTCAAGGCAATTATAGGGCTAGAAATGGAGGTGGATTCTAGAAGGCTGGGCACTAGGGAGACACCATCATGGTGATAGAATGAAAGAGCAAGGGCTGGATGAAATTGGAAAGGCTCAGACATGGCCTTAGATGAACATTTGAGACCCAGGGCTCCTTCCTATTTCTCACTACCCATGTCGAGGGAGATGGGTCAGTCATAGTATTACCTTAGGGAGAAACTATGGCCATTCATCTGTTTTTTGTCCCTTGAATCCCTAAAGCTAGAAGGTGCCTTTCAGTGTCAGAAATGTAATATATAAATAGTAAAACATTGAACATAAAATAAGCTAGTGTATAATTTGTTTCTTCTAGCTGACTTTTAGCTTCTACACTAGCCATATGTATAGCTAAAGAAATGAGGTCAAGATGAAAGCAGCCATTAATTTTCTGCCCTTTTCCTTGTTTCTATGTTTTAGATTTATCCTTTCCCACAAAGCCAGAAAACTGGCCCGTCTTACCAAAGAAGAAAGGTAAGAAAAAGCGTGCCTCTCCTTTCTTCCCTCCCTTTCTTCCTCTGCCCCGTTTTCCTTCCTCCCTACTCCTCCTCCCCCCGTTCCTTTCCTTTCCTTCCTTTCTGCCTTGTGCCTGCCTTTCAATTTTACTTAACTTTTTAACTTAAAGACTGTCTAATAGTATGTGTATCCCCCAATGCTATGTGTGTGTTATGTTAATTATAAGGTCTTGTATAAAGGCACAGAGCTGATAACTTAAGTTAACAAGTATTCAGATTAATATTTATTGAGTTTATTGTATGTAAGATACCATGCAAGGAGCTATGGAAAACACAAAAATGGATATAGCCCAGGAGCTGACAATTTCCTTGGGGAGGAGATAACCAGGTAGACAAACGAGTGCATTTCAGGGCAGTCTGTAGTGCATCCTGCATGAATGATGCATAACAATTACAGATTACAGGTACGGAGGGACTAGCTTCTCTGGAGGTGGCAATTTCTTCCAGCAATTAGAATTCACCACTGCCAGTTATTTATTCCGACGCCACCACTGATAACATACTTACCCACTAAGAGCCCCTGAATTACATTATGGCTCATTCCTTCCTCTCCATTAGCATATTCCTTTGTGACTATTACCACCCTTGTGCTTGGCCAGTGCTATGGAGGTCTGATGGGGCCACTCACCTAAAAATGTCCCCACTAGAATATTAAGATCCATGAAGGTAAGAGGTTTTGTCTGGTTGGTTCACTGCTGGATTTGGAACGGTGCCTGGAACAAATCTTTTCCCAATTTGTCTTTCAATCATGTTTACGGCTTATTTGTTTCATACCATAATAAAATTTTAACTTTTTATGAAGTTAAATTTATCAATCTTTTAAATCATGGCTTCTGAATGATCCAGCATTCATAGAAAAGTCTTTCCTATTCCAAGATTATTTTTAAAATTTCCCATTATCTCATTACATTTATAGTTTCATTTATTATATGAAAATCTTTGATCTTTATGAACTATATTTTGGTGTAATAAGTCCTGTAGGAGTCCAGCTTTATTTCTTTTATGGGTAGCCATTTGTCTCAGTGCCATTTTATTGAATAATCTGTCTTTTCCTCATGGGTTTAAAATGCCCACCTTTATAATTCTAAATTCCCGTATGTATTTGGTTCTATTTGTGAATTTAGTTTTATTGCTTTGCTCTGTCTGACCATTCCTCTGCACCAAATTATTCCATTTATGTAAAAACAAATTAGAAAGAAACAAAGAAAGAACAATGAGAGAGAGGAGGGAAGGATGGGGGAGGGAGGAAGGAAAAAATGAAGGAAGGAAAGCAGGAAGGAAGAGAGAGAAGGAGGGAGAGGAAATTAGGCATTTTTAGTTACGTTTGTTCTTAGAAAGAGCTCCTGAATTTTAAATAATAATACTTTTGAAACTCATTGGCCTAACTCTAAATCATCTTTAAGATCCCCTTTAGCATTATTATTCTGTAAAAATCAGACTCGAAGTAACTACAATTGCATACCTTAATTGACTAATTATGACCTTTGGCTTACGTCCTCTTCCCCCATGAGGCTAAATTTCTTAAGAGCTACCATTTATTGAGCATTTATTATGTACCAGTTATTGGGCTGGGAACTTTATATGCTTTATATCAGTGATTCTCAAACTTGAGAATCATCTGGAAGCTTTGTGAAAACACAGTTGCTGCCACTGTGTTCCTGAGTCAGCCGGTCTGGAGTGAGGCCTGAGAATTTGCATTTCTAACAAGTTCCTGGGTGATGCTGCTGCTGCTGGTCCAGGGACCACACTGTTTTACATCATTAATGAAAAAATAATGTGAGTTTGTTGATGAAACTAAAGCTCTGAGAGCTTAAGTAACCTGCTCAAGACCTCATAGTCTGGAAGAGGCAGCAGCAGAATTCAGATCTCTTCCTGCGCCGCCTTCTTTCCACTCTGCCCTTTGCCTAGTAGTGGGGTCGAGGGAGAAAGGGGAGTGAGCATGGGTGTGTCTGGTTCCTCCTGGAATCTCTAGTGCTTAGCAGACTGACTGACACTTAAGAGGTACACAGTGTTTTCTTGAATGAATGAATAAATTGTCATGTGCCCCCAGTGATGCATTTTAATTTTTGAAAAATTAAAATGAAATGTCACGTGGAAGCAATAGCTCACAATCTTTTTGAACGAGGGGATAGTGCCTCTTTCACTTCCTTCCTGCCTTCATTTTCACTTTTGTCTTTTCCCCCCCTCCTTTCATAGGTTGAAGAAACTTTGTGAGCTGTATGCCAAAGTTCTGGGCTCCCAAGAAGCTTTGCAGGTAAGGCTGCCTCCCAATCCTTTCCTAAGGGAGAAAAAGATCTTGCTTTGTCCTCAAGGGGCCCTTCAGGGATAGGCCCACGCAAATAGGGCTTGAGAGCTCCTGTTTTCCCTCATATATTCTCAGAATGGTCTGCATAGGGCTGGTCAACGTATAAATTGTCCCAGAGAGTATGGGCCCTGGGTGTATTGGTGACTGCTCAGGGACCCTGCAACATTGTTGTATTTCAGGTGGTGCTATGCTTGTCCCTGAGTTCTGAGCTCTTCCTAGAGCACAGCATTGGACTACTCTGCTCCCAGCTCTGTCAGTGGGTAGAAGAGGGGAGCTTCTGCTACCCTCAGTGAGCTCCTAGATCCTAGCAGCCATGATGGGGATGAAAAGAGCTTTCTCCTTCTCTGTTGATCTTGTAAAGAGACCAGAGTCTCATCTGTGTACATAAACTAGCATAGAAGCACTCCCTAACACTCACCCAACCCTGCACTGTCTCGCAGGTAAAAATAGGGTGGCCTGCCTCCCTCCTGCACATCCTTTTTGCCTTGTTTTATCGTTGAACATTAGGGGTGTAGGGAAGACACGTGGGTTGACTCAAGGTGAACCCTGTCAGCTGAGTTTCCTAGGCACCTTTGGAAGTAGCCTAAGGAAACTGTGATCTTCAAGTGAAACCAGTAGCACCCCTCAGTTGGTCAGAGGAGGGATGGGGTGGGGTAGGCAGTGTGGTAGGGGCATCTGGTGACAGTCAGAGGGCCCAATGGGCTTATAACCAGTAGCCATGACCGCCTCCCTCATCAATGTTTAAAGCAATGGATTGGTGTTCTCTTTACATTCACCAGCCTGCTGGGTTTTAAATGTTTTGACATGGATTAAATCACCTTTTGAAAGAGATGATTAAATCCTGTTTTCCGTGAAGCATTTGAAGACAGTGGAGACCGATATACAAATGAGCAGTTAAAGCATGAGAAAAATCTAACGAGGGGGCTAAGAATGTTTAACTTGTTAAGCCTCTTGCATCCAAATCTCTGTGGTGCATGCCATGCCCTAGTTGAGCAGCTGCTTAGCTTAGTATTAGTACTCTAACGCTTAATCTTGCTCAGCTTCGCAGTGGCTTGCTTCCTCCTAGTCAAGTTGCTATGGCTTTTGAATTTGTCATTTTTGTTCATTCTTTTAAAGCAAGATTTTTTTTCCTGCACTTGGTATAGGTGAAACACGTGCTCTTGAGGATTTTTCAAGTTCTTTCTCAGCAAATGAACAAGATGATGAATTGATTGGTTTGGAGAGAAACGGTCCTAATGAGAAATGTGTTTTGATTCATTTTTTGCTCTCCTATACCACTGAGCAAGTTTAATTCTGAGTGTAGCCTCTAGGCTCAAGGGTAGTTAGTGTGAGTGAAGTAGCAGAACCAGAAATGTATGCACACTAAAAAAGTCATTTTACGTCTGTTAAAAATTACTGGTTTGGGGCCGGCCCCATGGCTGAGTGGTTAAGTTCACTCACTCCGCTTCGGCGGCCCAGGGTTCGAATCCTGGGCGCGGACATGGCACTGCTCATTAGGCCATGTTGAGGCGGCGTCCCACATGCCACAACTAGAAGGACCCACAACTAAAAATATACAACTATGTACAGGGTGGATTTGGGGAGAAAAAAAAAGCAGGAAAAAAATTACTGGTTTTTCTGTTTAAAAATGCTGTTCAGGAGATTTTACCCTGGTAGATACTCAAGCTTTTTTGAAATTACGTTCTGAGACATTCTCAGTCAGCAGTGTTTTGTAATTGGAGATTCCTTCAACAACCTGGGAGATAGTTATCTGGGAACCCCAGTTAGAGAGGAAAGCAATTGTTCTCAAATTTCCGAAACAGTTGATCATTTTTAATTTGGGAAAGTGTCTTTTTCTAAGAAGAATGTGGATGATGATTGCTAATGCTACAATTGAGTTGCTCCTGTCCTTGTTTGCTCTTGGCGTTGCAAGGGGCACTTGCTCTACTCTTGCTTTGGTGTCTGTTGTGTGGAAGGAAACAAGTTCTTGGAGCAAGGAAAGGTGAAAGATGAAGTCCAATCTTTCTTCTGGCTGGAAACAGCCAGAGAAGAGTGCTCACGAGGTGGTTGTCACCCTCAGATGCAGAAGGAAGAGGGCTGGGCATGAGGCAGGGAACAACCCTAGAGGCCTGGAGCCACTTATGCCTCTCGGGCATGGCCTTGTGCTTTGTAAATAAGATAGGGTACAAATGACTATCTAAAGTCCCATATGTGACTGTGAATTTTTTAAATAAGACAGTTTTTCAAAATCTATTTTTGAACTAACGTTTTTCTCTTTAAACTTGCCACGTTGATTTTATCTTTTCAAAATAATGCTTAATGATAACGTTTATGTTTAGTTATTTTAATAAAGAGCTTGAGCTTTGCAAGATCTCAGCTAATTTTTGCCTGTTCATGGCAAAAACGTATTTTCAGGCCAATGGTTTTTGCATGTACCACCATCGACAGAAGTGCCTATATCCTGCAAAAATATTAGTTCGTCTAACTTCCCTTAACAAACCTCACTTCTACGAGAAACACAAATCTGGTCATCCTTTTTCCTTGATAGACATGTTTTTCTGCTTTTTCCTGCTCCACCCACTCAGTAAACATAAATCCTTTTTTAAACTTGCCTTGAAACCGTTAGCACTGCAAACTTCTCAATAGGTAAGACTAATTTAAAAATGGAACTAGGCAATTGCAATTTATGATCAGCACTTGAGACGTGAATGAACCAAGTGAGAAAACTTTCTCAAGTCAGAACTTAAAAGTTTATCACCAGGGACATTTACCTGCCCAAGGACATATCTCTAAAAACATCAGGATAATAAGGCTCTACTTCAGCCATATATTGGTTCTCCAATATAAAGCGGACAAGACTGTGATTTGTTCTAGACTAGATAGCTTCCTGTGAGTCTTCTTTGAGTTTTTTTCGTTCTGTCTTGCAGCCGGTGCACTATGAAGAGAAGAACTGGTGTGAGGAGCAGTACTCAGGGGGCTGCTACACAACCTACTTCCCCCCAGGGATCATGACTCAGTATGGAAGGTAGAGTAAACATATACTAAGCTCTAAGTGAAATTCCCTGAGCCTGAATCCAAACTTTAAATAGGTTCATGTAGCTCTTATCCTGTTTCTTGCAAATGCTAAAAAAAAAAAAATCCCCAATTTCCTTTGTATCTTGTGAATCTCATGAATGAAGTCATCTTAATTCTGCATCATGGTGGTGCCTTTCTCTCTCAATTCCTCTGAAGGAGCAATCCCAATCACTATAACCAAAGAAGGTTGCAGCATAGGAATTGGAATTTAGACGGTCAGCAGGTTCACTTATATTGTCAGAAGTATCTTAATACTGAGTTTAGAGCTCAGTAAAACTTCCTCAAATGGAACTGTGTAAGCTCCAACATGGGTACAGCATTATAAAAGCAAAATGAGTTCTAGACTTGGAATGAAGGGACTTACATTCCAGTCCTGATTCTACCAATAACCAACTTTGGTATCATAGACAGGTCACTTCTCCTCTCTGAACCTCACTTTCCTTAGCAGGTAAATAAAAAGGACAAGATGGCAGACAAAGACAACAAGCAGCATGTTAATGAGAGCATGAGTTATTTTCCAACATCTTTACTGAGATATAATTCACTTACCATACAATTTACCCATTCAACACACACAATTCATTGACTTTTAACATTCACAGTGTTGTGCATCCAAGGATGACTCATTGGTGTTTAGTTAATTGTATTTGTTGACAGCAACAAGGTATGAATGATTGCTCTAACAGTAATTATTATGACCATTATAGTAATACTAAACCAAGCAATAATTTGATGCCAGGAGCTCAATCGGAACCAAATAGGAAATGTAGAGTAGTGAGTAAAAGCCGTTGAGAGTGTGCAATGAAAAGAGGGTTTGAGTAAATGTAAATGGCTAACCAATCTGTCCATGAAAGCTGGTCAGAGAAGGATTAAAACCCACTTGTGAGAAGATGCATCATGACTTGGATTAGCACTTTCTTTATCTTCCTGACAATGGCAAAATATCATCTACGAGAACATTCTGGGGCCAGAGGGCACCACCTGATTAGGTCCTGGGTCATTAAGTTAAGTTTTAGATATAGTGAGTACAGGATGTGCCAGTATTAATTGTTTCATTCCCCATTTATTAGTTAAGTGCCAACCATTTGCCGAGCACTCTGCTGAAAACGTCCGTATGGAGAAAAGCCCTCCCTGCTGTGAAAGAGCTAACAGTGTTGGGGGCTGGGATTGGGCTGGGGAGAGGAAGGAATATCAAACATTGACTCTAACGTACTGTGGTAAGCACTCTAGTAGAGGGGCGTAGAAATACCATGGGGGCCCAGGGAGGGACGGGCTAGCCTTACCTAGAGAAATCTAAGGATTGTAGAAGGCAGAGAAAGGCTATAGGGGAATGCACTCTAGGCAGGTGGAACTGTAGGAGCAAATGCTTGGAATCCTACCAGGTCATGAAATGTCTGGGGAAAAGTTCTGCATGGCTGGGCTCTGGGTGATATTGAGAATGGAATGGAGAATCAGAAAGATAGATAGAATCCTTTGCCACATATAATACATTCAGGAATACATAACTTAACCTTTTTTGTTTTCGGTTTTGTGATGTGATTAGATTTCTGACCACGGAGTGGCAAGTTTCATGCTCAATCCCATAAGGAGTGTCAGGAAAATGCCTTTTGGGCAATGGGGTAGGGGGAGCAAAAAGGACACTCACCTGCACTGGTCTGACCCTGACCACTTGAGAGAAGCAAGATAAATCTCATTGTATCAGGCATGGGTGGTGACAAGTGATGTCCTTTTTCATCTTTATTCCTTCCCAAGGACATGAGTCAGGCTTCATATCACTAGCTTCCATTTGTAGGGTAGAAACTAAGGCACAGCAGATCTTAGTGACATAACTCCCAGCGTGAGTAAGGACTACCGGCCCACAGGGCTTCCCTTGACCCTTCAGGTCCATGACCTTTGGGATACTACAAGGAGTTTTATCTTCATGGCTCTGGAAATACACAGTAAATGTTCTGCTTCTAGATGGAAGACAGAGGACACCATTGACAGTACAACTTTAGTAAAAAAAATAAACACACATTTCTTAAGGAATTTTACTTCTGGATAGACTGAAAAACTGATTATAGCGATTAAGCAGTAAAACACATAAGCAAGTATTTTACTGCACCAAGCTAAGAGAAACACCCATTTTGTGAATATATACTAAATATTCACTCACCTGCAAAAGAAGGGGCAGGGATTTTTCTTCTCCAGCTGTTGGACTTTTTTCCCCCCAGGGAAAGATTTCCACATGACAGGTGGAGGAAAAATATCTTTGTCTGTTTGAAATTAATTCTTGGTTTTTACATTTTTACATTCCACTTGTTAGTGTGATTGGTTCTCTAACTTTATTCTCTTTTCTAATATTTAATTCTAGGATTTGGCCAGGCCTCCCAGAGGTTTCCAATTTGGGGTTAGTTCCCTCTGTTTGAAAAAAGTGACCATGTGGAGAAAGCAACTTTGTTTAATGAACATGGAGAAAGCAAATTTACCTTCTCTTGCGGAACCCTTCTTGAGTACCCTTAGGTTCTCCGGCCCATGCCGGCTATGGATCATTCCAGATTATTCCATGTATTATTATCAGTATTCTATAATATCTTCTCTTTTATTTTCTATTGCTTTTTTTCTTGATGGCTACAATAAGGCCTGGTGAAGGAAAACCTATCAATTCAAGTCAGCTGTTTGGTTTTCTGATCAAAGGCCTGGTGGTGCGCAGTATTTACAAAGATAGAGCATGAGAGTCAGCTATGGACATCCACATCCCTTACCTGATATAATGCCAACCTGGGATAGGATGAATAATATGTTGACGCTGCTTCCCTTGTGGTATTTTTGTCAGGGTAATGACAAACTGCCCCTCTTAGAAGCCAAGTGCTATGACACTTCTGTCCCTTTGTGTAGCATATGAGTCCTTTTTGTTAAGTAGTGATGATGATACACTAGACAAAGCATAAAGGATAAAAGCAGAGACCTTGACATCTGGCAGACCTAGTTCAAACCTAGCTCTGCTATTTTCTAGCAATGTGGCTTTTGGCAAGTCACCGTACATTTCTCCAAGTCTCGTGTGTAAAATGCGGTAATGATAATGGTAGCTATGTCATAGAGTTCTTTAAAAAGATTAAAGATATAATTCAATAGAGGGAAGAAGTATAACCGAGTGGTTAAGGCTGTGGGTTCTGGACTCAGATGGCCTATGTTCAAATACCAGCTCAGCCACTTACTAGCTGTCACCTAGAGCAGATTACTTTGTCTTTGTTGCTGGTTAGATTCCCGAAGAAGCAGACTCTGAAACAAAGATTAGCATATAGGATATGTACCAGGGAGAACCCTTGGTATCAACACTTGTATAAATGAGAGGAAGGAAGCAGGAGTGGGCAGAGGGAGAGGTTGAGCTGTGATGCAGTTCCAATGAAGGCCTCAGCTGACCCCACAGGGAGGTCTGGAGCTAGGATGGCCCTTAAGAGTTGTTTCAAGTTGGATTGAGGGGGTCGGGTCTTTATAGCCCTGTGATAATCAGTCATTGGATGCAACTGCTGCTGGAAGGAAGCATGACTTTGAGTGAGGCAATTTTCTTCAGTGGAGACAATCTCCAAAGAGGACTGATATCAGAAGGCCATCTTTGGCAGCACTCCCAGCAGCTGGGAATAAGTCCTTCATTCTTGAAGGGGGTCTGGGCAGTGCACCACAATGTCCACCACAGTCTCTGTATCTCCATATTCTCATCTGCAAAATGGGGGTAATAATAGTACTGACCTTATAGGGTTGTGAAGATTAATACACTTAGAAGAGTGCTTGGCACCCAACAAATACTAACTTTTATGATGTAATATAGTAAAACTCTTAACAGGGTAAAGGTAAGTGCTCAGTGAATGGTAGTTTTGGAGCCATAGTCCGACTCACAGATTTGTTGCGTGTTAATGACGGAAAAGGTCTTAGAAATCATTGGACCATACCATTTAAGAGATGGGGAAGCCAGAGCTCAGTGAGAGGAAGTGATTTGCCAGATTCATTGGTGGAATACCAGGTAGGGAACTGGGGGCACGTGTTGCCTTGCTCAGAGCTGGTGACTACATGACTGGGCTCATACAATCCCTCACTTCATATAGGGAAAGCAAATACACACTCCATTGATGTCAGTCCATTTATCTATTAGCTCTTGGTGCAGGAGTGGACTTTGGCTTTTACTTCATTTTGTCTATGACAAGGATCATGCAAGAGCTAGAGGAAGCTATGAACGTTATTCCATTGTTGACAATGTACTCCTGATGTTTAGAATCTGAGAAGAAGCTGACCAGCCTCGGTCTTCATGGGAAGGCTCGTCTCTGGCTCTCTGAGACTGACCACTTTTACCTCTTTGCTTTTGTTTCAAGGGTTCTACGCCAGCCAGTGGGCAGGATTTATTTCGCAGGCACCGAGACTGCCACACACTGGAGTGGCTACATGGAGGGGGCTGTGGAAGCCGGGGAGAGAGCAGCCCGAGAGGTAGGACCTGGGGTCACAGGCTGTGGGGAAGGAGGCAACTCATGGGCCTGACAAGCAGGTCAAAGATGTCTGAGATCCTGGAGACCAACTCTCCAGCAACCTCCATCTGAAGACATATGAAACACCATTTTAACAGTAGTCTCAGGTGAAATGAACACCTTAACCTAGAAGTAACAATGAAAATATCTATCATGTCACCCAAGGTAAAAAGAGCCCATGGGGCAAAAGATCACTCCAGCTATCCTTGAGAGAGAACCTAGGTCTAATATGATAGAACCAAGCAATTTATATTGGGACTCAGAATTCATTTATATATTTCCCAACAATTCCTCTGATCTCATCTCTATCAGGGCGTGTTCACAACTACTAAATTTTATGGGGAGCCCAATGGTTGGAGCTTCTTACACCATAAATGAAAGACATTTTGGAGCCTTTTAAAGGTTAAGTGGACTATGTTGGCTTTAACCCTGGGGTTTTTGATGAATATCCCAAGAGACATTCAGTTGGTCCTTTATTTAAAGAGCAGTTTAGGAGAAAGATGGTGTCACTTTCGTTATTTGCCAAGGTACTCTTTTTTTCAGATCCTGCATGCCCTGGGGAAGATCCCAGAGGATGAAATCTGGCAGTCAGAACCAGAGTCTGTGGTAGGTTATATTTTATTTCGTGAATTTAAATCTCTTTCCTCTAAAAACAATTATTTGTGAAAGAACACACTTGTATATGTTCACATACCTTTCTCTAAGTGATTCAATCCATGAATATTTAAACAGATACCCTGGATTAGGGTAGAGGTGAGAGATTTAGAAGAACTTTAATAAATTTGTAGCTTCCACATCCATTGCAGATTATTAGGAAAAAATATGATTTTTGTTTTGGTCAGAGAGTTCTAGACATTAAGAACTCAATAAATGCATGATGAATAAATCTCTAGCCTGCTGATTCTCAGCAGGGGGTAGGAAATGAAAGGAAGATATGTCAGCACCCCCTGTCCCGGGGCAAAGAGTTGGAATGAAATGGAGCAGATTTAGATTAAAAATGCATTTTCAATATATGCGCTATCATTTTATGATAAAACCCCAGGAAGTTTTCCTGACTGGAAGGAAGGACACATAGAGGTTAGAGTGAAATGCATTGTAGAGGACAGGGGTCAAAAAGGTCAAAGTTATTTCTCTATCAAGTGTGAAGTCAAAAAGAATAGCCCTGCCAGTCCAAGTCATTCTCTTAGTGCTTCCGTCAGAGGTGGGAGGAGGGCTGAGTGGACCGTAGATTCATTCAACTTGACAAGTATTTACTGCGCACCTACTCTGCGTCAGCCACAGTGATAAGGGTACGGCAGTGCTTTCACAGAGCTCAACATGTGGTAGGGGAACAGATGATAACCAAAAAGGACAAGTACAATGAAGAAGACACGCTGAGAATGTAAAAAGAGGGTCCCATCTTAGCCTGGGAGCACAGGAGAGGCTCCCTGAGGAAGTGAGATAAAAACTGAGACTTGAAGGATGAGTCAGAATAAGTTAAGTGTAAAAGGGCCACTGGGAATTGGGGATAAGTGTTCTGAGCAGAGAGAACATTATGTTTAATGGCCTAGTGGTTGGCAAGAGTGGGTCATGTTCAGAGAACTGGAGGAAATACAGACTTTCTGGAGCAAAGTGCACAAGCCCTGTACTGACACCAGATGTTCTCTGAACCCAGGATGTCCCTGCGCAGCCTATTACCACGACCTTCTTGGAGAGACATTTGCCCTCTGTGCCAGGCTTGCTGAGGCTGATTGGATTGACCACCATCTTTTCCGCAGCTGCTCTTGGCTTCCTAGCCCACAAAAGGGGGCTACTTGTGCGGGCCTAAAGAGAGGGCACCTGTAGCTGCATCCTCTTCTTACTCTACTGGGTATGTGGGTTTGGGGAAGGGGTTGCGATAAAGTTCCATGAAGACATAAAGACTGATGAGTGAGGAGGGAAGCGTGAAGCTATGTCAGACTTCCAACCACAGGAAACACAGTATCTCTTTGTCCATTTTTGGCCCTTGCTTATTCTCCCTTACTTGGTTTAGCACTCTGTCTCACCCATTTCCAAGCTTACTGCCCCCAGAATCTTTACAGTAGTTAAGCAGGCTTGTTTAAGGTTCTTGCTGTCCCACGACACACCTTGCCCATGCACAAAAAACTAGTTTTTCCCATGTCTGTGGCTTTGTGCTTGTCCTTCTTACCTGTGACATCTTCATCTTCCAAGTTCTCTGTATTTGTCCTTAGAATCCTGTATTGTTACAGCTGGAAGACCTTAGAGACTGTCTAGTCCTCATCTTCTGTTTTAAAGTTGAGCAAACTGAAGCCGAGAGACGTGGAACTTGTGTCCAAGGTCCACAACAAGCTACTGATATTTTGGGGACTAGCATATAGGTCTATTGCTTTTCCCACCTCCCAGAATGCATCTCCCAGTCACTCTCCTCCACTCCCTGCTGTAGTTGCTGATGGTGTCCCTTTCTGTGGGTTTAATCTGTACTAAGTTGTTTTGCACTACTCAGATGCTACTCATCTTATTCAGTCTTATTGTCTTGTGCAATGTGTCTTCAGCTGATTTTCATCTTTTTGAGGAGAGGAATCTTGTGTTTTCTTCCTTTTGTATCCTCCATTATGTCTGGCTACAAAGATCAGTACACATTTGGGCAATTAAAAATAAAGTTGATTGACCAGATGTCTGTTGTCTTTTCTTTTTGGGTAATGACTTTCAAAGCTTTGACAGATCAAATCAAGATCTAGTATTAGGCATATAATTGTGACTTTAAAGCATTCAGTCAAAATTTCCTTGAAGCCCAGATGATGCATGCATTTTGATTGCACCATCCATCATGGGTAGCATGCGTGTGAGCACTTGGTAAATGATTTATAATGATTTGATAAGGATGCTAAAAGACAGAGCTCCTTGCTTTCACCTCCCCAAAAAACTGTCAAAATAATTGACATATTAATAAGCAAGATGCTTTAGCTATTAAGATAATTATAATATTTCAGTTGACCTTTCACATTCCTTATCAGTGCAAAAAACTTTTTACTAGGTACACTCATTAATTTAAAACTACAGTTTCACAGTCCATTAAATCCTATTTGAACTCCTTTTTAAATGATATCATCATTTCAAACTACTCATACCTCTCAACTCCCAAGGTCAGTTTTTATCAGGATATAGTTTAAATCTATAAATGACCATTTTCACACAGTTCTTTGGAAAACAAAGCTTATTATTCTTAGCATAAGTGAAATTTAAGAAATGCCCCGGGATTAATCAATAATAGTATAGAGTTCTGATTTTACAGGTGCATTTACATTCATAAATTTATAGGAACTTTAGAGAATAAATGAGGAAATTAAAGAACCCACTAAGACTTTCTTTGTATTTTGTTTTTTCAATCTGCCTAAAAATGTAATCTACTTTACATAGGGGTATCTTCTTGAGCATGCTCCCTCCAAAAAAATATCCCCCCCAAAGTCATCACGTTACTACATAACTCCAACACATCCATTAAGAAAGAGTCAAATAGGGAAATGTAAATCAGAACCAAAATGAGATATCACCTCACACCTGTTAGAATGACTATCATCAAAAAGACAAGGTAACCAGTGCTGAGGAGAATGTGGAGAAAAGGGAGCCCTCAGGCACTGTTGGTGGGGTTGTAAGTTGGTTCAGCCAGTATAACAAACAGGATGGAGATTTCTCAAAAAATTAAAAATGGAACTACCCTATGATCCAGCAATTCCACTTCTGGGTATATATCCAAAGGAAATGAAAACACTGTCAAAGAGATATCTGCATCCTCCGTGTTCATTACTTACATTATTGTAAGCATTACTTACAATAGTCAAGACATGGAAGCAACTTAAGCATCCATCAATGGATGAATGAATAAAGAAGTTGTGGTATATATATAAGTACACAATGGAAAATTATTTAATAAATATTAATATTATTTAAAAGGAGGAAGTCTTGCAGTTTGCAACAACATGGATGGACCTTGAGGTCATTATGCTAAGTGAAATAGAGAAAGACAAATACTGCATGGTATCACTTATATGTGGAACCTAAAAAAACCCCAAAAAACCAAACTCATAGAAAAAGAGATCAGATTTGTGGTTACCAGAGGTTGAGGGGTTGGGGGAAGGGGAACGAACATGGTCAAAAGGTATTAACTTCCAGTTATAAGATAAATAAGTACTAGGGATGTAACATACGACATGATGATTATAGGTAACACTTTGTTGTTAGTGCCCTCAAGTTGACTTTGTCGTTAGTGCCCTCAAGTCGATTCCAAGTTCTAGCAACCTGAACTCTGACTGTTCTTTTTGCGCCATCCTCTCACCTTCCTGTGCTCTATCAGACAATGCTCTGCTGCTATTCATAGAGTTTTCATGGCTGATCTTTTCAGAAGTGGGTGGCCGGGTCCTTCTTCCCAGTCTGTCTTAGTCTGGAAGCTCTGCTGAAACCTGTCCACCATGGGTGACCCTGCTGGTATCTGAAATACTGGCGACATAGCTTTCAGCACCACAACAACATGCAGCCGCCACAGTATGACAACGGACAGACGGGTGGTGTGGTTCCCTGACTGGGAAGTGACCCCAGGCCACGGCAGTGACAGCACTGAATCTTAATCCCGTGACCACCAGGGCTGGCCTGTAACATTGCTGTATGGTATATATGAAAGTTGTTAATAGAGTAAATCTTAAGAGTTCTCATCACAAGGAAAAAAATATTTTTATCTTTTTCTTTTTTGTATATGAGGTGATGGATGTTAATTAAACTTATTGTGGCAACCATTTCATGATATATGTAAGTCGAGTCGTTATCCTGTACACCTTAAACTTTTACAGTGCTGTGTGTCAATTATATCTCAATAAAACTGGAAAAAAAAGACATTGAATGAAAAAAAAATGGAAGAGTCAAATAAGGAATTACCTTCTCCAGAAATCTCCTGCTCCTGGACCCTTCATCCTCCAGCTGGGTGAGGTGGCCCTCTTCTTTGTTCTCCCAATGCCAGCACTCACCACATGACATCGCAATTATGCCATCTTGTTAAATTACGTGGTTTACCTGAGGTGCTAAGTTCCATTAGATATCACTTACCAAGGTAAATCCTGAGGTAGAGAAAAATGGGAAACTTTAAAGGCAAGACCTAAAAACCAGTTTCTTCTCTATTGAAACTCCTCACCAGTTTTGAGGGTATAAGAAGAGTGGGGAGGGGTTTTTGAAGGGGGAGATTTGTGAAGAGATCTCTTCAGAACTGCCACGCTCTGAGTCTAAGTCACCCTAAAGGGGAGGGACAGCATGTTACCTTCGCATCTCAAGTCTAATGAGAGGGGTTTCTGGGAGACCCCTTTGAGAGCTTGACACACTCCTGAGGAATCTAATGCCTTGGACCCTGCTCAAGATGCTTTTGACCAGAGAGTGAGGGAATGCCACAGAGATTGCCAGAAAACAGAAGCAGAATGGGAGTCAAATTGACTAACCAAAAGAAATTTACTGCCTGTGTTGGGGTAGTCAGAGTCAGAAAGGGCTCGCTTGAGAGTCTCTGAAAAAACCCCACAAGTGCCCCCACAAGAGTCAATTCTCATGACAGCCAGGCCCAGAGCATATAAAACTATCTTACAAGAGGACCCATCAAGTAGGAATGTTCTGTAAGCTCTCTTCTCTCCTGCCTTTCCATGCCCAACCCTGAAGTCCCGGAATCCACAATAGACAAGCTAAGCAAAGAGTAGAGGAGGAGAGGAAAAGTTAACCACTGGCTTCTGTGAGATGGCACAACAGCCCCTGAAGCTGGTCCTATTTGGACGAGGGGAGAAAGTCAAACTCTAAGTCACGTTCAGAGATTTGAAGTTCCACAATATTGGACATTCAAATTATTGAATTGAAACTGTGGTTTGTGACTTAAAGAAAACTTAAGATTGCGTTTAACTTAGGAGTGATTGATAGAGTCATAGAGCTGCCAGGGTTTTCGAATCCAAGAAGAGGAGAAACTTCCCTCACTGAACAGTGGAAAATAAATAAAATTGTGATTTCTTTACATCTCATTCAATGCACTGGTGTTATTATCATCTGTTCTTCAGAGCAGAGACTGTTTTCCATTCATCTTTTCATCTTCTATATCTCCTATGGTGCCATCATAGTGTCTCAAAAGATAAATGAATGGATTCCTGTCATTTTCGTTATCATTCTGGATTTCACAATCCTGTTATAACAATCCTGTTATACCTGTTTACTCTTTGTAATGAGTGCTTCTGTGCCCTCCTTTGCAGAAAGCTAATTTTCATTTTTCATCATACTCATTTTGAAAGTGTCAGTTGTCTTCTTGACTATATTTTAGTTGAGGTAGCACTAATACCTGTTTGGTCCTGTTTCCTTCTTGAGTAGATTCATGAGTCTAAATCAGTGATTCTCAACTGAGGGTGCATACCAGAATTACTGGGGTACTTTGGAAAGACTCATGTGCCTAAGCTTTACATGGAGAGTTTAATTTAGCAGTTCAGACAGAGAGAAAGTGTTTTCATGGAGCTTCCCTGTGATGGTCTTAGCCAAGGGCTAAGAATCACTAGTTCAAAGGTAGAGTAGCGCTTGGAGATCCTGGAGTTGAGTCCTTCTCATAGGACTGCTGCTCTTCCTCCATTTTCTTTCAGGTATTCAGCTATATCGGGGTGAAAAGAAGATGCTCATAAAGTACTTGGAATAAAAGGAAATGGTTTTGCTCTCTGAAGATTACTCATTAATTCAACGAATTAAAGAGTAAGACATGTTTCCTGGATCATAGGAACCCCTTGTACAAAGAAAGACTATCTTAATTGGAAAGCATGGTTGTCTTAGACTAGATGCCCCCCTAAAAGCAGAGCCTCAAACGAGGGTTTTTATGCAGATAATTCAATTTGGGAAGTGATCTCAGGGAGCAGAAGTAGGACTAGGAGGAGGGAAACGGGGAAGGAGGGAAAGACAATCCAAGGGTGCATTATTGAATTGGTCACTGCTGTGGGCTACTGGGGACAAGTCCTGCCAGGGACCTTCTGAGGATCCGCGCAGAATGTGGCTCAGAATAGATCACCCGAGGGAACCAAAGAAGGAGGCGTTTGTCTCCCATTGATCAGAGTTTTCCCTGGAGTGTTAATTTCCTTACTCTTCCAGGTTTGCCTGTGTATCAGAATGGCTGCTGAGGAAGACGTTGTCAGTAACTTGCACATCTGGTTGCTGGTTGCTATAGCAAATGGAGTGTAAAGACAGGTTGAGAGGATATGGTGGTGCCCAAGAGGTGCCCTATATCTAGGGGCCAATATACAACTTAAAAGAGAAATTAAGAGAAGCACAATATGGCATTTTTGTGTGTATTTTTGTGTGTATTTTTGTGTGTATTTCCAAGGAAGAGATTCTGAATCTTGGGGAAAAAAATCTGTTTATGTGACCCTCTTGTGGATATTTTAGTTATAAGAGTACATCCCAATTTGAGATCTTCAAGGCTGCACAACTAGGGTAAATCCCATCTATTTGGAAGGTCTTATGCAATAAGGGTGTCTGTGAAACACTAAGTGCTTCCCATGTCTGTGGTCTCCTTTTAAAAAAGTGGTCAGAAATGGATCCTTGCAGATAGGTCACCTGCTTTTGTGATCTTATTACTCTGGCCACAACCAGTTGGACCAGGGGTAATTCCTGAGTCAAAGACAGAACTCGAGGAGTGGCCAATGGCCCATGAGTTGGCCTGGCCCAAAGCCTTTCTGTGGCAGTGATGAAGAGAAGGTGGACAAAGAGGAAGCAGGCTAAGTCACAGGAGTGATGCCTGATCCTGAGGGGGTGACAGTAGAGTGACTGCTGTGTCACTTGACCTACTGAGGCATCTCAATAGCAATGATCAATGTTCCCAGACATCATGAGACTTGACTGAACCACAGTGGGTTGATCTCCCCTACTTCTTCGTTTCCCCTAGTTTTTCTATTGAAATTGAGGGTACTTAACTAACAGAGGTGTATTTCCTCTGCCAACATTCACCTCCCTCCTATCTGCTTCCTTTCAAACTTCAACTCTGCATGTTCTCAATTGCCCAGTCCTCTGTCACTACACGTTCTTTAGGATCCTGTCTCCTGGACAATCTGTTAAGATCCCTTTACTTCTAAGCTTTGGCTCCAAACTAAGAAGGACAAGTCCTCATTTCAACAATATATTAAACCTTGTAACCAAATAGAGTAGTCTAGAATGCTCTGGACTCTAAGGGACTGTGTAGAAAAGTTGGTGTAATGTGGTGGTGGGTTTGTTGTTGGTTTTTTGTTGTTTCCTGTTAGTTTGCTTTTTAAATGCTGAGGAAGACTCATCTGAGTTGAAAATTCTCCTGGAGAATGATCTTCATGACATGTCAGCCTGTGGACACTAGAAGCCAAGCTCCTGTATTGGAAATAACTGATCTAATCAGACCCTGCACTTACTTTAGGCTGCTACTTTCTGATGTGATTGCTCTTGTCATTTCTGCTGAGACTATGCAGTGAGTCACTGACAGGTCATATACCACTCCAGAAAAATGACATTTCAGCCTCTGGCTTCCATCCATGATCACTTTGACCTCTTCTTTCACCTTTCTTTTCTTCTCTAATTCTCAACCATTTCTTCCTTAAGCATTCTGGTTCAGTTTCTTCTCCTTGAAAATCCATTTCCCTGCAAGGCAAAATGCTGAGTGGCACTGAGCTTATGCGCTCGAGTTTGACATAACTAACTGTCTTACCTCTAGGCCATTTCATTGTATTATATTTTCTTTGCCCTAACCTGCTGTCAAAACCTTTTCAAGAGCAGAATCTTCCCTGGGTTATAGAAAATCAAGGAGAAAGTCCTGGAGTTATGTGAGGGCAGTGGGAAAGAGACTAACAGCTGTTTCAGAAGAAAGTGAGAGGTGGCATGGGCCATAAACCCCACATCCCCATGACCCATTCCTCATCTCTGGCTTCATGTTGTTCTCTATCTGCTCTTCTCCTCTTCTGCTCGACTCTAGTGCTGCCAAATGCTCGGACCCTTAGTCCACTGGTCAAGGCTGGGTTTGGATAAATAGACTGTAACTCCTTATGGAGCCCGATGCTCAGTAGGGATGTTGGCCCTTTGGGCTATGGAATGCTATGTTTTGGAAGCACTTCAAGGACATGATTATCTTCAAAATAACATTTCCTAAAAGCTGCTTGTAATCTTAAAATTGGGAAATAAATTCTGTGTCCTTAGGTAAATAAGAACCTCCCTACCAACCCCCTGTGTCCTTGAGACCCCTTTGTTTTAGGTGCCCAATGCCACAGGCACTACTTAAGTAAAGGGTAATCTAGGCGATAAAACCTGCCCTAGAAAGGAGCAGTATAGGAATAAGGTTCACAGAGTCTGGGCTCTAGGTATTACAGGCCATGCCCATTGGCAATGGCCATCTCTTTTTGAGCCACAAGTTGGGGAAGAACGTTGGGTATTAGACTTACTCAATATCCGTCCTTACACCTCCTTCCTGATAGAATACCGATTTTGTTCAGCTATTCACCCACCGCTATGCTTCAGGGTAGGTAAGCTGGCCACATCCTCAGTGCCAAGAGGTGGGCACTGGTTAGTCTAAGATGATCATGGTGAGCCTATTTCCTTTGTCAACGATTGACTTAAACCTTGGTGTGTTATGCAATTCTGGCTAATGGCACAAAAGAAGTCTTCTTGGGGGGTGGGCTGAAGCTACTGGGAAAGGATCTCTCACTCTTAAGAACAGACTCATGAAATAGAAAGTCCCATCTCATCCTTCTTCTGGACATTACAAGTGTTTAGATGTGACACTTGTAATTGCTATAGCCATCTAACTTTCAGGCCAAGGATAAGGCCCATACACAGAACAGGTCAAGGCCAAAAAGTCACGAAGAAACCAACTTGCAACCCTGATGCACCCTGCTTACAGCCTGTCCTGTCTTGGGATAACTGGTCATATGAGAAATAAATTCAACAAGTTTGAATACAGGTTTTTGGTACTTATAGTCCAAAGCATCCTGAAAGATCCACCTGACGAGAAAATTTAAGACCTTCACATAAGACTGTCTTTGGATAATAATCATGCTTATTATTAATTATATTATTATAATAGCTACCTTTCATTAAACATGTATATTTACAAGACACTGTACGTCATCTCATTTTATCCTGAAATCACCCCCATCATCTCCATTTGACAAACGAGTAGTCTAAGTCTCAGAGATGCTATGAGGCAAAGGTCTCATAATCAGTAAGAGGTGGACCTGGGCTTCAAACCCACTTGGGAGTTGTTCTAAACCTGTGAGTGTTCTCTTCACTGTCTATTCTCCCTGTGCCAGCCTTATAAGATCACTTATCCAGAATACCTAGGACCTGACCTTTCTGAATTACTGGTATTTCCAAAGCTTAGACATCTTCTTTGCAAAAGAGCTTTCTTTATTGCTCTCTTGCCACTCAATCTAACCTCAATATCTCCTCGACGTGTTCTTGTGCCTATTGCATTATATGGGTTAAAGAATGATAGCCATTCAACAATAGCTCAACAATATATATTGAATACTTTCTCTATTCCAGGTATTTTTTAAGGTGCTGGGAATATAGTTGTGAACACAACTGAGGAAGTCTTTTTCCTCATGGAGCTTAAATTCTAATGGGTAGACAGTAAATAAATAAATAGATAGATAGATAAATAAATGCTGTAATATATACTGTTAGTGGAGAGAAGTGTTATGAAGAAAATATAAGCAAGGCAAGGGGATAGAGAGTGATGTGCTGGGGGGGATGGCTAAAGTAGATTGGATGGTCAGGTTAGGCCTCTTTGAGAAAGTGACTTTTAAACAGAGATCTAAATGAAGTAAGACAATGAAGCATGATGTTATTTGGGGGAAGATCATTCCAGGCAGGAGAAAGAGCAAGTGCAAGGCTCAGAGGTGAGAGTATGATTGGCGTATTAAAGGAATAGCAAAGGGCCAGTGTAGCAGGAGCAACAGTAACAGAAAACTAGTGGTAGGAAACGAGGTTGGAGAGTTAGACAGGGGCTAGCTCATGTAGAAAGTCTTAAGCCATAGTAAAGGGTTTGGCTTTTTTTTTCTAAGTGTGAAGACAATCCGCTGGAGAGTTTCTAACAGGGGAGCAGACCTGGCGAATGTTTACAAGAATCACTCTGTAGTGGACACTCTGGTGCACAGCCCAGATCCCTCCTTCGGGACTGATGCTCTCATTCTCCCAGCTGCTGGAAGTTGGGAAGTTGACAGTTCATGGCTGTGTTCCTTTTGGTGAGCTGAGCACAGCCTCCTGGCCCAAATACATGCCCCTTACTAGAGTTAGCCCACATCCAGTGACTGGGCAAGGAGGGAGTGAAAAGGCCTGTCCCAGCTCCAGAGGTCCCATGGGATCAACTGACACCTCTATTGCAATTACATCAGAGTTCAGCTTCGCCCTCTGCCCAGTTTGTTTCCCTCACTCCTTCACAGGTGTTGAGCCCAAGGCACCCTCCAATAAACTTCTTGCATGTAAATCTCCATCTCAGAATCAGCTGCCTGGGGAATTCAGCCTGTGACACACTTTGCAATGTGGAGAGCAGGCTATTATGCAGTAAGAGTGGAAGCAGGAGACTAGTTAGGAGATCAAGGCAGTTGTCCAAGCCAGAGACTCTGGTTGCTTGGTCTAGTGTAATAGACTGGAGATATCTATTAGATATCCACGTGCATCCAAGTGGAGATGTCAGGTAGACTGTTGACCATATCTGTTAGAATTTAGGGGAGAGGTTGGGACTGGTGATATAATTTGAGGAGCTATGGGATTGAGTATAGATAGACAAATGTGTGAGGATGAACCCTGAGACATCCAAACATTACATTGAAATGTTCAATATATATTTGCTCAAAAAATTACAAACAGATGTGATCCCTAAAAGAGCCATATCTAAGAACAATCACAATTTATGTACACAGAAAGATTACTGTGATTTCACTGTGATCATCCATTATAAGCTACATTATTACAGCTTTTCAATGATGATAATAACCTGATTTTAAGAAGTAATTATTTTTAAAAATCTCCTTAAAATATTTCTGTTATATATTTCTTAGTGTTCAGACACCTGGTTGAACAATCTGCTGCTGTCTTTATGTATTTGCTTATTGTATGCTACTTCCCAAAGGATTTCAGGCAACATCCAGCAGTGCATGTAAATATAAAGTTAATAAAACAGAACAGAAAATCAAGACTTGTGCCAAAAGGAGATGGTAGGTAAGCAGTAAGTGGATGAGAAGAAGATAGACGAGCAGCTGGACACGGAGAAGGCCACCTGTTCTCTAAGTGGGGAATCTGAGGGACTCCAGCAAGGACACATTGACCCAGCCTGAAATGTTCCTATTTCATTTTGTCACATTATCTGGAATATTACATCAGAAAGCCTCTTGGATTGGGGTCTGTTAAAATGCACATTCAGCCCACCAAGTGGATTCCTGGCACATCTCACCCTAGTGTGAATAAGCTTCATCAGATTGTGGTCCACCCAGAAACAAAATCTATTCTGAAGATGAATTTCTGGGCAACATCAGCACAAAGCGACTGAAGGATGTTGGGAGACCCAGTGATTCCTCCTTCCGCATCGCCTTCTGGGCTCTCCTTTCTGCTCACCTCCTCAACGTCAGCTTTTCCTCATATCTCTCCTTGGCCTCTTCCTGGTGCACTTTCAGTGGGTGAACTCCTTTCCCAAGATCCTGCTGATGGAGAGAAGAGGGTCCCAAATGTGTCCAGTGCTTCCCAGGGGCCAGCAGCAGGATGTTAAAAGATACTTTTCATGGCTTGACCTCAGAGAGATGGGTTCCCTATTTGAAAGAGCTCTATGAAAAACCAGATGGGTGAGAGAGCTAGAATAAAGACAGGTGAGTGGGGAAGGCTGCAGTAAGTTCTATTGGTCTGTTGCCCATCCAGCAGACTCTGGCTTGAGAACCTTCCCTTGGGACTTACACCTGTGGGCAGTACTATTTCCTCGACCTTGGCATCCTCCCCTGTTGTCAGCCTAGAGAATTTCTTCAGTTTGTCTTCAGTCACTCAGCTCTAGAATTTTCTTCTTCAGGAAGCCAAGGAGAGGACAGTCAGCTGGGTCCAGCGAGGCTCTTCCCCCACCCCAACCCATCGAGGCCTGCGGTGCCAATCACACAGTACTCCTGGCTTGGTAGGGTGACCCGGATAGGTGAGCAGGGCAGAGCAGCAGGATCCCAAGGGGGTTTGGCAAGTGATTCAGTTGAAGTTCAATGGAGACTAGTCCAGGGGAATTCAGGGGCGCAGCCCTCCCCAGGGGAATGAAAAGATATATTCAGACGGGGGGTGGGTTAGGAGATTGGCAGCACCTGGCTTCCAGCTATATCCCTGCCTCTTAGGGAGATTCAGTGAGAACAGGGTAGTTAAGGTCCCCAGCGCAGACCACTGGACTAGGACTGGGTCCCAGACCCCATCCTCTCACAAAGATGAGTTTGCCTGAGGGGACAGGACTGAGGCTCCATGCCCAGTAGCCATTGGCAGTCCCCCAGGAATTCCATGGGGGGCCTAGCCTCTTCTCTTTATGTGTGGGGCCCTCCTGCCTCAGCTTGAAAGTGTGCCCTACCCCAGATTCAGATTTCCTGTTGTTATCCTCGGCCAACCTCCTGAGACACCCTGGAAACCCAGACTGGGGATGGCTGGACCCTTGCGTCCATGAAGGATGTTATCTGCTGAATGCTTGAAAGCACCCACCTGATGCTAAACAACCCTTCTATTATCCCAATATTGTCTTCTCTCTTTACCTAACCAGAAAGTTCTACCATGGACAGAATCCTGTGTGTGGCTGGGAGTTGGGGTACCGGGGATACAGGAGAAGGTTGATCCAACTTTGAGAAGCCAGGGGCACCCTTCTTGGGTGTACCCAGTGTCAGTCCTAGCCTTTGAAGTGAGCTAGGGTGAGACTGGATTTGTTCCTTTCTGTGCTTGTTAATTTTAATTTGTTAATTTTGTATTTCAGCCAGATACCCAACTTCCCCTTGAGACTGGGCATGTCATAAATGATCGAGTGAAATAAATAATGAATAAATGCTTCTCTCTTAGATTCCAATTTAAATCCAAGGAGCCCTGGTGAGATCTGAGGACTGGTCCTGTCAATTATTTCTTCCAGACTGACCTCCAGTTACTAATTGGCTCATTTAAATTCCTTCTTTTGAGGGCATGTTACAATAGAACTAAAATAATTAAAGAGCAGCAAACTTGAATTTGTGGTTGGATATGTTTGAAGCTATGTCATTACCATAATGATACTGGGCACCATATGAAATTGTGGTCCAGGGAAATGACAGTGGGTTTTAATTTGTCTCCCGCAAGTGATGTTTCATAGTAAAATCTGAATATTAATAGTGATCCTTGACCCTTGCTTGCTTATATCTTTATGTGTACCAAAAATACTGGCTTAAATCAGTCCTTTCCAACGTTTTCCACATCATATCACACTGAAGAGAAAATTATTGCATTTGTATGGCATATTGGTTAAATGGATAAGGTCACTCCATGCCTGGAATTGAGCAGCTTGGGGGCTCCAGCACCCAAGACCCTGTCCTTCTGCCCAGAGGGCTGATGGCCTCCAGATCTCTGCACATATATAACCCATTTGTGGTGGGCCTATCATTTGGGGAGACCTTAAACATCATCTCAACACATATGTAATTTCAAATCTTCATGGAGGAAATTAAAGATTGTGATGGAGAATTAATTGTGGGAAAGGGGTTGTCAGGAAAGGCCTCTCAGAAAGTAAGATATTATCAGTGACCTGGAAGATTTAGTCAAGTGAAGAATGGAGAAAAGAACCTTCCAGGGCGAGGGAACTGAGACAGAGAAAGACTGGATATGTCTGAGGATTTATAAGTGCAATTTGATGGCTGGAAGGTTGTGAGGGAGAGGGGAGTGGCTCCTGGCACGAATAGGGAAGCAGGCAGGGGATAGAGCACGCAAGGCCTTGTGAGCTGCCATGCATCTTATCCAAAGTGCAACGAGCAGCTTCTGAAGGGGCTTGAGCCCAGACTGACAGGATCAGATTCGCATTTTCTGAAAGATCACTCAGGCTACTCAGGTGGTATAGGAAAGGACGAACCAGAGCATTTTGGCAGGAGATGACTAACTAGAGAGATGATAGTGGAGGGGAGAAGTAATTCAAGGTGCATTTTAGGAGTCATAGTAGACCCCAAACGGATCTTGAAAATCCTTTTCCTTTTTTAAGGCTAACCTTTATTGTTACTAACAGCTTTGCCTGTATTATTCTACTGAATGCTCAGAGCAACTGAAGAGCTCCAATTAACACATGAGAAAGGTATGATCAATACCAATATTCAAACCCAGGCCGAGCTGGCTCCAGAAACCTGGGCTCTTAACGTGTATGCTCTCCTGCAAAGGATCTGTTTCTAAAGAAAATTCTTAGGGCTAAGAAATCAAAATGCACATGTAGCAATAGTAAGTATTCTCAGTTCTGTGTTAAATCTAAGAACTGAAACCAATCAACATACTTTCCTGTCCCTGAGCTAAGCAATATGGGAACAAGTCAAAATAACTTGGCTATTTGTTCCAGGAAATACTTGCTCCTGGAATACGAAACTTTGAACTGACCAAAATAGATTATTTATCAGGACTAGCAGCTTGCTGATCAAGACCTGCTCCAAGACCCCCACTTCACTGTGCCCACCACCAATCCTGAGCTAGTATGTCATAGATTCTGCCCATCCCAACCAGTTTTCTGTCTTGCAAGACGAGCCTTAAAAATTAGCCATCCCAAGATGAAAACCCTGTAAACCTATAAACTCTATCTTAATTTCTCTCCTTTGAGACACTAAGACTCTGTCAATGTGATTTTCTCCTTACTGCAGCAAGTCTAATAAACTTAGCTTTGCTTGATTGATGTGTTTTCTGGTGGTCTTTCGGGAGGTCAATAGTTGACAGGTGCCTGGTAAGGATAGTTTTACTTTGAGACTCTGCCACCTAAAGGGAGGCCTGAGAAGGTTCTTTTTTTTTTTTTAAGATTTTATTTTTCCTTTTTCTCCCCAAAGCCCCCCGGTACATAGTTGTATATTTTAGTTGTGGGTCCTTCTAGTTGTGGCATGTCGGATGCCGCTTCAGCATGACCCGATGAGCGGTGCCATGTCCGCGCCCAGGATCCGAACTGGTGAAACCCTGGGCCGCCGATGCGGAGCATGCAAACTTAACCACTTAGCCGCGGGGCCGGCCCCAAGAAGGTTCTTATAAGAGCACAGTATTCAGTCATGCGAAGAGTCTCAAAGAATTTGGATTAGAGAATAAAAATTCATTTGGATTAGACAATAGAAATTTCTGTTCTCTCGTTTATTGAAGGTACAAAATTGAAGTCTAGTTTTGTGCTTATGTAAGACAAATACATTTGCTTCTCACAGATCACAATCTTTTCTCACAGATTCCAATTTTTTTGTATCTAGAAGACAAGACTGGGAAATGGTTCAGGTGTGTGTGTGTGGTGGGGCAGGGGGAGGGGGGCATTGGTGGGAGCAGGAGAGAGCCCACATGGTTTTAAATCATTAAAAGTTCTGTTTGCTGCTCTGAACTCAGGTGCCTGGAATAGCAGGAATTTGAGGACAGGCCAATGCTGCCATTTAATTCTTCTTTTTTTTTGAGGAAGATTAGCCCTGAGCTAACTACTGCCAGTCCTCCTCTTTTTCGCTGAGGAAGACTGGCCCTGAGCTAACATCCCTGCCCCTCTTCCTCTACTTTATATGTTGGACGCCTACCACAGCATGGCGTGCCAAGCCATGCCATGTCCGCACCCGGGATCCGAACCAGTGGACCCCAGGCCGCCAAAGCAGAATGTGTGCACTTAACCGCTGCGCCACCGGGCTGGCCCCTGGCATTTAATTCTTGGTTTTCAAGAACATCAAGGCTCATGTGGTAGGCCCTGACAAAGATGTTCGTGTCCTAACTCCAGAACCTATGAATATATTACCTTACATGGTAAAGGGACTTTGCAGATATGATTAAGGATCATAAAATAGGGAAATTATTTTGAATTATCCAGGTAGGCCAAATATTAACACAAGCACCCTCATAAGCGGGAGGCAGGAGGCAATGTGCCCACAGTAGCAAGAGATTGGAATGATGTGGCCATAAGCCAAGCGTAGTGGCAACCTCTAGATGCTGGAAGAGACAAAGAATGGATTCTCCCCTGGAGACTCCAGGAGGAAGCATGTCTGTTGACACCTTGATTTTAGCCCTGTACGACTCATTTCAAACTTTCAACCTTCAGAACTGTAAGATAATAAGTTTGTGTTGTTTTAAGTCACTAAGTTTGTAGTAATTCGTTACAGGAGCAATAGGAAACTAGTACAGCCCAGAAAATTAAAATGGCTGATATGGCAAAGGTGGTTGGCTGCTGGTGAGAGAAGCTGATCTACCTTCACTTCCTTTAGCCTGTCTGAATTGGCCCCACCTCCTCCCAGTGAACTTGCCTTCAGGATGCATGCTCTGGCCTGCCCTGCACAGTCTACATACAGGGCCCATCTAACACTGGCAGCCTCGTTGGCCACATGTAGGGGCCCCACATCTGCATCTCCCATGTTCACTGGTTGATGCTGATAAAATGGCCCATGGTAGCCAGCTGAAGACACGTCCTGGGCAAGCTCCTTTACTCATTTTCTTAATATAAATCTAATTCGCTGCCAGACCTATTTAGTGTATTTCCAGTCTGGGGTGTGCAGTTTACCAGCTTAAATGTGGGTCTTTTCAGGGCAGAGTTGCTGAAGTCCTTTCTGTTTAGTTCCTTTGACATCCCATAAACTGAACCTACAGGACTCTTAGGCATCATTCAAGATGCCAGGCACTTATTAGCCATATATTTTCTGAATTCACATAGCCCAGAATAATATAGGCCGTTTAGAGGACCTCTAAGATGGTCTCAGTACAATATAGTGTCTAAACGAAACACAGTTTTGACTCCCAAAGCTTAAAGAATAGTGTGGATATTTATTGCACCACATGACTCCTAGCCAAACTTCCTAATAACGCTCCTTACTTCTATGTCCCTAGGTTAACAAGGAAGGTTTTGAAAACTCCTTCTCTCCAGCTGCACTCCATAGCCCCAAGTTGACTTTCTGAAACTTTCTCTTTTCTCCCCAGCCTCCCTCTCCTGCATTTCCCAAATTAATTCCCTGCCCTATCTAAGGTAAAAGCAATTCCATCTCTCTCAGCTCCTACCAATTTTCCTCACCCATTACCCAGATGGAAACAACAGAAGCTGAGGAACCAAGCAGTTCTAATAAAAAAATCTTCCCAGAAGATAAGGGCAGAGGAAAGGCTGTGGATATTAGATATTAATATTTTTTATCTATTTCAAAACTGGAAAGTAAGAAAGCACAGGTAAATGTGTTTGGAGGAAATTCTGAGTGGAGGTGCCACATCTTAGTTTCCCCAAGGACAAAACTGTCTTGAAATACTTTAGGCTTTCCATTGGAAGGAAACTGCAGTGTTTGGCCAGAAGATGGCACTCTTTTAAAACAAATTTAGGCAGCCCATTAGCACAGGGCGCTGGGAGACAATGAGTCCTAGTTGATAAAGATCTCTTGGAGTGCAGAGAAGGGCTGGGTAAAGGAACAGTAAAAGACTGAAGGTGAACAATGGTCAATGGAGCAAATGGGACTTAACATTCAGCATTTATTGATGATGCTTGGGATTTTCTTTACCAGTTAGCCACGCCATCTGCTAGAGACTGATGTTTGTGTCCTCCTGAAATTCTTATGTTGAAATTCCAACCCCAAAGTTAATGGTGGTAAGAAGTGAGGACTTTGGGAGGTGTATAGGTCATGAGAGTAGAGCCCTCATGAAATGGGATTAGTGCTCTTATTTAAAAAAAGCCCGAGAAAGCTCCATTGTCCTTTCCAGCATGTGAGGACACAGTGAGAGGGCATCATCTATGAACTAGAAAGTAGGCTCTCACCAGGCACCGAATCTGCTGGTGCCTTGATCTTGGACTCTCCAGCCTCCAGAACTGTGAGAAGTAAATTTCTGCTGTTTATAAGCCACCCAGTCTATGGCATTTTGTTAAAACAGCCCCAACAGACTAAGACACCATCTCGTTATTTTTCACTTCCTTTCTCTGCCTTACGCAATGTCCTTACTGACTTGCCACACAGTGATGCTTATGGCGGCTTTAGCACAGATCCTAGAAACTTCCCCTTAAATCTCACGTCCTCACAGAACACTTCCCCTGCATTCATAGTATTCTATGCTTTTCTGTCATAGCGCTGACCAGAGCCACAATGAATGCGTTACTTGATGTCTGTGTGTTCCACGAGTTGGGCTCTGTCTTGTTCACTGCTGAATCCCAGCACATTGTAGATGCTCAGTAAGAATGTGTTGAATGATTGTAAGAAATTCAAGGTGGTTACTGCTCACAAAATTTAAAAAGTGCTTTCTTGCAGCTGGCCCAATGGTGTAGTAGTTAAGTTCTTGTGCTCTGCTTTGGTGGGCCAGGGTTTGTGGGTTCAGATCTTGGGTGCAGACCTACACACCACACATCAAGCCAAGCTGTGGTGGCATCTCCCATACAAAATAGAGGAAGAGTGGCACAGATGTTAGCTCAGCAACAATCTTCCTCAAGCAAAACGAGGAAGATGGGCACAGATGTTAGCTCAGAGCCAATCTTCCTCATCAAAAAAATAAATAAAAAAAAATTAAAAAGTGCTTTCTGCATTCTTCCATTCTAAAAGATCGATGGATAATAGCTAATACTTACTGAGTGTTTGCTATGCTGGGCCCTTACCTGCATTTTCTCACTTTTCTCATCAATTCTATAAGGCAGGTATTCTGAGTCAGAGTAAGTGACACAAGGTTTGGGGTGCCCTATTCACTTTGGGGGTATCAACCCATCAATTTCTCATCATGTTGCTCTGTGGACTTTTAAGCATCCCTCTATTTCCTTTTTTTTTTTCTTGCTCCCACCCTACTCCCCAGCATACACCCACGCCACTATGCTCCATCACTATTTCAGCTATGGATCTCGATGGTTCTTGGAAAATATCTGAGGCCCATTAATAGGAAAACCTGGTTCCCACTGAGATGTGAGTGTAAAGGAGTAGAAATAAATAACAGTCTTGTATGGGTCATATGTGCATTAGGGGGGATCTTGCCTGAGTGGCCCATGATCCATCTTGAAGGAACTCCAAGTTCCTTCAAGACAAATTTTTCACATGAGGGCCCAAAGCTACCTTCAGAAACCTGGCTCCAGGCTAAGACTAGTTTACATCAGCTGTCACTTTGAGACCTGCCTTCAAACTCTGAAGAGAATGGCCTTGGTCAAGGAAGGGAGCCAAGCCCTGAGCTCTGATAGAAGAAAGGGAATTGTTAGTTACCCAATACCTTCCTCTGTTTCCATCCTGTTCCTTTAATGTCAGCCGGCTTCTTTGGGCTAAGGGACACACCTTGCACTTTGACCACCACCTCGGTATAAAGTGGACAGTATAGTTTTATAGTTAAAAAAAATTAATCCATTCAATGTTGATGTCCCGTTTACTAGAATTATATCACAGTCAGCAGAGATTAAATGCTGACAGAAGAGCTGCGATTTCTATCTCATCACGAGGATGCAGTTTTTCCAATAAAGTTCAGCACTGCTCTTGTCAATCATGACACTGACGTAGCTGGAGATAAGCATTGCCTTGGGATGGGCTGAGGAAAGGGCTATTTCTTGAGGGAGATTTCTGGTCTAAGAGGGCTTTTTTTCTGTCTTTTTCCCCTTCCAAACCAGACTCTCTTACCTGCTTTAGGTAGTTTTATAAAATGGTGCTGGTCTTGGTGCTCATTTCTCAGAAAATCAAAGACATCCAAAAAGAATTTGTCATTTAAGTGATGTAAAAGGAAACCTTGCACTTACTTATCAGAGGCTTCAGAACAACTTGGACATGTGAGCAAAACTTCAAATGCATTTTCATTGATTAGCAATCTTTTAAAGGAATTTGAACATAAATGCCCTTCAGAGGGGCAAATACTCCTCAGGTCAGCCACAGTCCTCAGTACTCTCTAATGTCTCATGCCTGATGCTGTTAATTTTTAGCTGCCCAACTCTTGAAAACATTGGATTTTCGGCTCCTACTTACAAATGCACATTTTTACCCCTTGATCTTCCTGTTAGTAACCTGTTGAGGGGGCTCCTTCATTGAGACAGAGGTTGAATCATTTCCAGCGTTTCTTCCAACTCTGATTATTTTCTTCTACATAAATAGTGCAGAAATAGAACCGTGTAAAAGCAGTTCCCTTACCTAACAGGGATAGATTCACAGAGATAGCTTCATTCTACCTATCAAACCAAAGTTCAAGTCCACAAGGTCTTTTACACGACAAAGGGCAATTCTATATATTTTCAGGGGGAGTAAAGTAGATACTGTGGGTACCCCTCCCTGGATCCTCCAGCTGCTGAGAACACAGGCTAATCTCAGTTCACTGCACTTCCTCACTAGAAATTGTCCTTGGACTGGCCTCACTCAAGGCAACACCCCCTTCCAGGGGGCAGCTAATGAAGGGATAGAGGCCAGACTCCCTTGTCTCAATGGGGAACGATTCTGAAGGGCCTTCCCAGCTCCCGCTTAGGATCTGCTGAGGCCTCAGTTGCAACTGCTTTGTAGGTCAACTCCTGCCCAATCCTCCCTTCCTCACTCCCGTAGTTGTATTTCCTGAGAGCTGTCCCTAATAAACTTTCTTCCCGACTCTGCATCTCAGTCTGTTTCTAGGGAACCCAACCTAAGACAAGGAGTGAACCAAGATACAGAAAGGCTGAGTGACTTGCCCCTGCCTTACAGATATGCAACAAATTCATAAATCATATAATGTTGCCATGAAAAGAATCCTTAGAAGCCATCAAGTGCAACCTACCCTTTTCCAGATGGGGGAGACTGAGGCAGAGAACCAAAGTGATTTCCTCAAGGTATCATAAGCTGATTAAGTGAGAAAGCTTCAATCAGACTCCACATTGACTGACTGTGGCCCAGAATATTGTGGCCCAATATTCTAGCATTTAATCAGCTTCCAGGAAACCTTGATAAAACGTGAAAGTCAAATTAAACTATGAGAATTTGGAGTCAATACAAAGTGTTTTTTAAGCCCAGCATCCATGGACCACACCTCATTGTGAACTCCTGCTATAAGAAGCCATTTAACCCTGGGACCACTGACTACATAGAGGAGCGAGGTCTGAATCAGGGGTGGTAGTGCACTTTATTAACAAACAAAACAGTACCATACAGGCGAAATCGTACTTCAATGGCAACACATACATAGGTGTACTCCCACATGTAGCACTGAGGGCACTGTTCAGACAGAACATTAGGCAGCAAGTTCACAGTCAAACTAAATGTAGTTCACAACCCTTCAATATTTTTTCTTCAGTGTAGTATAAGTCCTTATTTAATAGTTGTGACAAAAAGGGTTAACTTTTAAAATCTACTTCTCAGGTGAGGCCAACTCAGCCTTCAGAATTGTGAACCAGACGCCTTAACAGGTCCAGGCTCTATGAACTGCTTACACCGACTGTAGCTTCTCTGGGTTGAAGAAAAGACCTATGGTATCTTTGTGTTGCACAGTCTCATATACGGTGGGAGTTCTCAGTTCCGATTTCATGTCTGAAATGGCATTCATCTTGATGCTCAATTTCTAGTTTAACAGGGCTGATCTAATTAGGATAAATTAATTTTTCTCAAAAGTTTGAGCAGAGGGTAAATCACATACTCAGGAGTCCTTCCACGTTCAATACTTAGATATGTTTACAACTTGATTACTGTTAAAAATGTTGCCAGTTAAAAAATTTAAATCAGCATTTCCCACAAGGTGAACCAAGTTTATCAGTAAGTGAACAGAAACAAGTGAAATAGATCAGGAATGTGATTCTCAAGGCAGTTTGATATAATATGCGACAACTCCTTATGTACTGGAGCATAGCCAAGACATGACTAAAACTCCTAAGTTAGCTAAAATGCTTTCTAAAGGCAGAGTGGCAGAAAAATCCTGCTCTTTGCTCTTAAGATAGGCAAAACTAGTCCTTGCACCGGGGTCCAGTGACTTAATTTTGGATTGATGATAAGGTTAATTATGGCATAAACTTGGGTTGGTCTGGCAATCTTTAACTCCCATTCAATAAAAAATAGATAGGAAATTAAGAGGTATTGGGAGATAATGGAGATAACAAGGATATAAAATACTGAATAGGGAGAAGACAGAAGAAGCACGAGACTCACCAGCTATAAAACAATCACGTGACATTTAGCAGAGGGGCAAACCGAATGGTATCGCTCTATTATAAAAGTATAAAATAATTGAGATACATAGATTGACCTCATTAATAAAAAAAGATGAACTGGCATCTAGCATATTTGATAATGCGCGGAAGTAGGTCCATGAAAATTTTTATTTGAAAATTTGGGCACATAAAAGCAGCAGCTTCGGCTACTCAGAAACGTCATTTAAAGTAAAATGCCTCGTTAATCAATGATACAGAATAAGGTATTACTGGGTATCCGCCACCTGTGTACCCGAGTCCATGGAATCTTATCAACTACTTTATTTGATCACATCTGTGTTCAGTTTTTCGAGATATTTATATTAAAAAAAAGGAGTATTTTATGGCTGAAACCTTTCGACGGGGATTTAAAAACTCTGATAGTTTTTTAGAGGGGAAAGACAAGAGGTGAGCACTGTTCTGGGCCCACATTTCTCCTAAGATAGAGAACTTAGTCATCATATATAAAATCACTTGATTTTATGGTTTATAAAACTTACTAACTGAAGCAAGGGAGGTTATAATATAGAGCTGTAATTCCCTTTCTGTATTTGATACTCTCAGCAAATAACAATCAGAAATTTATCACATGTATTTCAGTTCGTATTAGAGAAATTGGCATGCTAACATTTACTCAAAGGTAACCATGTTGAAGACAAGTTAACAGATATGCCTAATTCTACTATGGTTGTAGGAAAAAAAGAAAAAATGTATGCCACTAGGGGCCTTCAGAAGGCAAGGATCTACCTGAAAAAAGGAAAATACTGCTTTCTTGAAATCGGCAGAGAATGTTATCATTGACAATGAGCGAAGAAATGGTTAGCCACCTTCCAGGAGAAAGAGCAGATGCCTTTTGCAATTGGTCTCATGCAGAGCTAGTCAGGGAGGCCTCTTGGGGAACAGTCTTGCCACTATTTTACTCTGCTCACCTGGGGAGCTGCACAAAAGTCACAGCAAGTCAATTTTAACATTATACGTTGGTAAACACTGCCCTCTTTAAGAAGAAAAACAGGAAAATACAAACAAGCTAGCATTAAGACTAGATGTCCAGAAACTTCACAGGAATTAGAAGTAGTCAGCAGAGTCCTGAGGCAGCAGCCCATAAGATGTCCCTTATACTGGTTTGAGGGCCTTAACATCCTCCGGCCTCCACTGCTTTCATTTACTATTTATTCTCTCATCCAAAGTGTGAGCTGCTCACGCCAAGAAGCTGTGAGACTCTGGGCTCTGGACCTACACTTCCTCATTTCCTAAGGACTGAAAAGGACAGTCACAGGCTGGGCCTTAATCTACTCAACCTCGCAGAGAGAAAGTTAAATGCTTCATTTCTGCAATCATCCGGCATTTTGTGTTAAAGGGGAGAAAAACAGGACACAGAAATTGTTTCAGAATGAACATTTCAACTTTAACTTCTTGAAATTAAGAAAACTATCACAAGGTTTTATTCCACCAATCAACACAAGTTAGTCTACACAGACAAATAACAAGATGGAGCTTGATCTGACTGAAATTAATGAGGTGATTCTTTGGATTGTTTTCACTTTAACATTGACTAAGACTAAACTGAAGGATTAAATTCAGTGCACTTAAAGGTGATCCAATGACAAGGTCTTTAATTTGGCAACGTTTTGCTTTTGATGGTGCTGGGAAAGAGCAAGCAGAAAGCATTAGGCTGAATCTTTAGGATCGTGTCAGCAGCTTGAATTTGTATACCACGATCCACAGGGCGGTGATTGATGTGGAAAATCCAATGATCTTCAGGAGGCCTCCCACGGAAGGCAGGTTCCTCTCCCAGAAGGAATGGGTGATTTCCACAGCTGGAACATCCTAGATGAATGAACACAGATCATTAGCAGAAAACTCTTGCACTGACAAGGAGGGGCAAAACCTATCTGTAAAATCAGTGCACGGATGTGCCCTGGAAAGTGGCATCTACAATTACATCAGAGGCTAGAAGATGAGAGATAGGAGTTTTACATGTAGTTACTGGTCTATGGAAATGGAGCTGCCAAACTGACCTTTGACTCAGGTTCTTGAAGCCATATGTCTTTCTCTGCCACCTTCCCCAAAGCATTCAAGATCTGAAAAAAAATGGCCATGGTATTATGAAATGAAGTTCTGTAGTTTCGACAGATTCAAGGCCCTGCTGGCCACAGATGAGCCCCATGAGTAGAGTGAGGGGCAGAGAAGTGGACGTACAGATTTATCAGTGTCAAGATCTAGAAAGGCCAGGTACCAAACACACTGCTGGACTGAGGAGGGAGAGTGACTCCCCTTCCTCCCTTACCTCTCTAGCTGCCCTTTCTCCCGCCTCTACTGCTCCCTCCATGTAACCGCTCCAGCGTGTGGCAGTCTCCGTGCCAGCAAAGTAAATCCTGCCCACTGGCTGACGAATCACCCTTTAAGGGAACAGAGAGGTCACATAGTTACCTGGAAAGGCGCTGAGGGTAAATGAGCCGATCACTGCCCTCATTTACCCCACAGACAAGGAAACTCAAACTGTTTTAAAAACTCCCATGTGACTCAGCCAAAGGTGAAAGGCTCCTCCCCATTTGCTGCACCTGCACCCAGGATCTGAACTTTCAAGCCAGAGAGAATCAGGCTGTCAGATCATCAGTCACTAAAGATGATGTTGACTTTTTCCTCACCAGCCAGAACTGGAATATGAGAACATGCATTAAATCCACAATCAGATTTCTTTGCTCTGTGGTTCCTGTTTGTGGTCTGTTTTGCTACCTACAGTCTTTCCAAGGGGGGCATTCTTCATGAGATCACATCTGACTGCAGACCCCAGCCATGCAGGTACTCCCAGGGTGTCAGCAGGAACCGTGGCGGTAAGTGGGGAGACAGGGAGATTAACTGCCTTCTAGCAAAGGAGAGACCCGAGGGCTTATATGTCTGTCTCCTTAAAAGACAACCTCTGCAGAGTTTGCTTCCATAAATTTATCTGGAGACTGGCTGAGGGCAGGGAAATGGGCCTTCTCTTACAAACAGGTCTTGGTGAAGAGAACCACAGAAGGGCTAAGCTGACTGGGCAACTGTCCTCTCCTACCTTGTTGACTTTGACTCCTGCCACATCCGCAGCCATTTTCATGAACTCTCCTAAGCTGCACACCTCCACCCCAAAGGCCTTTACCTTAATCCACTGTCATGGCTTTTTCCAATTCAGGAATCTTTGGCTTCATCTATTCCTAATCCTAGTCCCATCCTGTAGACTTCTACTTTAAATCCAGGTCCACTCCAGTTCATTAATCCTGTTATCACTAACAAAGCCTATTCATTCACAACTAGAGATTTGACAGAAATAGACAACAAAAATCACCCTTTGGAAAAGGAACTGTAAAAAGCACCCAAGATCAAAAAAGGTTTTCCGATAAATCATTTAATCTTTCATCAGATAATGACTTTCATTGAGATACTGCATAAGTCTAAAATAATTGATTCTTGCGCAACCTAAAATTTAACTAAAATCATTACTTAATTAACGGTTCAATTAAGAATAAACAAGGCCAGCCCAGTGGTGTAGTGGTTAAGTTCGCACACTCCACTTTGGCGGCCCAGGGTTTGCCGGTTCGGATCCTGGGCATGGACCTACACACTGCTCATCAAGCCATGCTGAGGCAGCATCCCACATAGAAGAACTAGAAAGACTTACAACTAGGATATACAGCTATGTACTGGGGCTTTATGGAGAAAATAAAAGAGGAAGATTGGGCCAATCTTTGTCACCAAAAACAAAAGAGAATAAACAAACAAAAAAATTCATGTAAGGAAAGGATTAACAAATCCTTCTTCCTTCTCTGTGGACAAACACAACCTTGAGTTAACTTTCTAGCTCTGTTCCTTCGGAAATCTGATGAAGAATAATGCCATCTACGTTACCAGGTAACAGTGCTTATGGTAAAAATGTCTCCCCTGACCCCTACATTGGAAAATTGCATCTGGGCTGGGAAAATTGTCATGAATTGTAAATGCCTGGTAGGAGTTTATCATTTTGGGCTTCCCTGAGTGTGGTGCCTTTTGTAACTGGGCATGTGCCTTACAGGGACCCTGGACACTAAGCCTAAGAGGCTGTTTCGAGAGACAATGACCACTATGGGGCATGAGGTTTCTAAGCCAAGGTGAATTCTCCCAGCCTGAGTGGATATCACCTCCTCACACCTTAGCTGTATACAGCAAGGATGCTTCCCTGTGAAGAGGAATGTCTGATGCTGTTCTGGATGGCAAGATGTGTTTAGCCCATGTCCTTCTGTGTAGACTGGTGCCACGGAGCCTAGGTTAGTCATATGAAGCTAAATTCTAGTTGAGCTCAAGAAGCCCCCTTGGAGGACACTGCAGCTTGCAGAATTCTCACATGTTGCTGACATCTGAAATGCTCACCAGTGTTCTGTGATTGTTCTAGGTACTGACAGCTGTTGATCTATGTACTAACATACTTATTTTCCTATGGATATCCAGAAATACATAAACTGACTATCTGGGGCATTAGAAATAAGAATGCTGATGATTATTTCTACAATTTCCATTGAACTTTGCTTATCTTTTTTTTTTTGGCTGAGGAAGATTTGCCCTGAGCTAACACCTGCTGCCAACCTTCCTCTTTTAGGATGTGAGCCACCACCACAGCATGGCCACTGGCAGACAAGTGGTATGCTCACAAGTGGTCCATGCCCAGGAACCAAACCCAGGCCACCAAAGTGGAGCACACTGAGCTCAACTACTAGGCCACCAGGCTGACCTGCTTATCTTTTTTTTTGTTTTGAGGAAGATTAGCCCTGAGCTGACATCTGCTGCCAATCCTCCTCTTTTGGCTGAGGAAGACTGACTCTGAGCTAACATCCATGCCCATATTCCTCTACTTTATATATGAGATACCTACTACAGCATGGCTTGTCAAATAGTGCTGTGTCTGCACCCGGGATCCGAACCGGTGAACCCAGGCTGCCAAAGCGGAATGTGCGAACTTAACTGCTGCACCACCGGACTAGCCTCTGACCTGCTTATCTTTTTAAGTTTGGTGTATGTCTTGTATTAATTGGTATAGTGTCTGGGTAGTACCTTCCATACTGAGTCATGATCCCTGGGGGGAAGTAGGCAGTGTAGCAGCCCCCTGAGTACTGCTCCTCACACCAGTTCTTCTCTTCATAGTGCACCGGCTGCAGATCAGTGGGGAGAAAATGTCAAAGGGAAGACAAAGCTGAAATGCTAGCGCTCAATAATAAAGGCTCTTCTGTGTTTTACTTTAACAAAAAATTTACATTAAAAAAAGGCAGCCCTGTATTTCTAACTCATTTAAGGAGAAATATGACAGTATCAAGTAATGGCCTTTTGTGAGGTACCAAGTGACAAGCTACGTATACTTTGACTTTCTCAACCTTTTCTCTAGGAGAGACATGAAATATTCCAATAACTGGAAGAGGGGCCTCTCCACGCAGATTCTGAAGTCTTTAGACCTAAGTATACAGGAAACCCCGCTGACAAGCAGGTTCTGGAAAGTTCTGCTTAAATCTCTGAATTCTCTGTATTTTCTTTACTTCGCCCATCTTTCCTTTCCTTCTCCCATCTGCTAAGGCATTACTGCTGAAAAAAGAGTGGAAGGGAGGAGGTAGAAGATAAGCATAGTGCCTACGAAAGGCTTTCTTCACAACCAAAAAGTGTAAGTTGGAAAAGTGAATGATGGGAATCCTGCTAAACAGGGGACAATTAAGATGAAAAGTGTTTCTCAAGGGACAAGAGAGAACCTTCTCTACTTTCCCTAACACGTCCTACAAGTTTGTTATTTGAACAGTTCAGAGGTAATAGCCTGAATGAGCCCCCAACTATCTGGTAGGTTCTTCAAAAAGAATTTCATTCTCATAATCGCTTTCAGTGGCAGATTGAAAGCACGAAAATTCCTAAAGGAGCCATGAATTGAGTCTACAGATGGAAAAATAAATCAGTATGACTTTGACCTGGGCGGAGAGTCCAGATTCAGTCCATCTTGTCAAGTGTACACTACTGTGCCTTCACCAACAAATGATGACATAGCTGGGATTTTATTTCACAGCAGTCAGTTGACATTGACAGAAGGCAGGATCTCTGTTCTGGGAACTGATCTCACCCCTCCGGACAATACCTCCAGCTCCAGGCTCTGATTACAATTGGCTGCCAGTTACCCAGTGAACATTTAAACAGCCCAAGGAACCGCTGCATCAGAAACTGCATGCACCTGACAGCAACTGTTAATAGCCTTTTGTGATTGGTGAAGTTAATCTTCTAGTAAGCATATCCCTTTGTACTCTCTTCATAAGACTGTCAGGAAAGCAGAATCTGCTTTGCTTTACCACTCAGAGCAAACGGGGCAGAACCTACTAGGGATTAAAGCTGGGGGTTTCTTACTTGTAAAGCTTCTTGGGATCCCAGTACCTTGGCGTAGAGCTCACAGATTTTCTTCTTCCTATAAAAAAGAACAAAAAATGTTAAGGAAGTAATAACTGATGAGAATAGAATAAAGAGAGCAAGTTCCAGGGCTCTTGCCAATGAGTCAGATTAAGGAAAGATTAGAATCAATGGCCTTCTGTAACTATACAAAACGAACAGTTCCGTGAATCTCTGCTCTCAGATTAACTCTGTGCTTCAATACAGTCATTTGACTTGAAGATTCAACAGAATTTTCCTTTTTAAAAATATTTTTGCCTCTTTCACTACCCTATACCATATCTATTCAAGATTAAAATGGGGAAAATGAGATTAAATTAAATTTAGTTTTAGGAATTAATTTTAAGTCACTTTTCTGGAATATGTAGAATTCTAGAATAATCCTTTTATAAGGATTTATAATCCTACTATAAGTTTATAGTACATATAACAGTGTCTTTTAACTATCCTATATCTATGTTTTAAAGATCTACAAACATATAAAGCTAATTTAATCTTTCAAGCAAAACATAAAATATGCTATACCTGGAGAGGCTTAGAGTCACTCCAGCCTAGTAATCTGTCACGTGACAGAATGGTCTGTGGACAGAGTACTTCAAAGGGCATCTGGGGAGTGGGCATGATGCACTATGTGGTATTACCTCAAACGCAGTCTTTGGTTACCCTCATAATTCATTATGTAAATGACTAGCATAGAACATGGCATGCATTATATCTTAAAAATCAGTAGTTTAATTTAACTAAGCACTTTTTGAAACAGACACATTTTAAACTTACAACCACTCTTGGTGATATTAAAAAGTTCCAATTTACTAAAATCACCCATTTTAGAAACGAACAGTTCTATTTCAGGGTTTGTTTGAATACGTTCACACTGATCCAGTTATATACTTTTGGTATTTGCCTACTTTAGTTTTTATATAGTTTAAACATTGAAAGTGCTCCAAATTATTTGTTACAGGCTAACAAGCAACTGGAAAGATATTTGCTAAAAAATGTGGCAAAGGGTTTAATTCAAATCTGTAAGACGAGCATTAAAAGCTGAAGGGACAAATGGCCAAAAATGTGTGTGTGGGGAAGGTTACACTTACCAGTAATAAAAGAAACAGACATTTTAAAAGATGACAATTTTATGTTGCCAATTACATTAGAAAATATTTTTCAAATATGTCTCCAATTTCTCTGAATCACGTGGGACAAAATATAACCTTGTAAATTTATCCAAATGCTCACATTTATACCATTTATATAACCCCAGAACTTCCATCTTGTGAATATACAGTGTTAAGTCAGGAGGAGGAGGTTGAATTATAAACATTGCTTACTGCCACCATTTTACCATGGCAGGTTTTAAGGGAGAAACAAATGCCACTCCTGAGGTGATGTCACTCAATATTAGGTGGCTAAGTTCTAGTACAGACAGGAAAAGTTTGGTTTCCTTCAAGGAGCTGTTCATACTACAGATCAATAATCATAAAGGAGAGGCAGAACTGGAAGAAGTCTCAGGACTACTGTCCACCTGTCTGTCTCTTTCTGTCTAATCCAAGCCCCTCATTACAAAGATGAGGAGGCTGAGGCTCAGTGTGCTGAAAAGACCTGTTTAACATCACTCAGCTGATGAATGGCAGGGCTGAGGCTCTACTCTCCTGAGCACTGCACCTGTAGTAAGTGCTCAATAAAAATTTATGTAATCCAAACCCATCCTCAGCCTAGTATGGTACCCTCTTTCCTACTCTATGATGAGATGACTGATTCTCACCTACTTCATAAGAGTGTTACAAAGAATAACTCTCACATTTTGAGTCAATTAGAAAACAAAAGTTTTGATAATCATTATTTTGAAAAGCTTAATGATGCTTAAGTTATTTTTGGAACATGTAATAAAATCTTTAGTAAAACAGAGTGAAACCTAAAATCCAGTCAACCTACATTGTAGTTAATTTTTCATTCATGAATGATAAAGTAGTTATACTAGAAATATAACTCATTATTTACTGTATTCCATACTATGAGATGAGTCAAGGATGAGTTCATACAAATATATCAGGAAATTATCTTCCCCATCCCTTTCCACCCATTAAAATTACAAATTTTAAGAAAAGTTATATAAAACAAGGATATTGGAGCAATGCACTGATTGGTTAGTTGGGCTCTGAAAATAACAGAACATATTTTAAATGATGGCCAAAAGAGGTCATCTTGTAGGTGAATTTACCCACTGGTTTCTAAATCTGGCTGTTCATCATAATCACTGGAAAAGCTTGTTAAAAAATACAAATACTCAGGCCCCACCCCTAACTTACCAAATCATAATCTAATGGCCTCAGAAAAATATATTTTCCAAACATATTTTGGGAGATTTTGATGCAGTCAGTTCTGGGTACCAGTGCTCCGGTCAAGGGCATATTCAGAGTTCTAAGGGTTTTACCTTATAAAAACTTTTGAGAAGTTCAGCCACCATGTGGAATCATAACCAAATGTCTACATCCAGGCTGGTATTTATTTTACTATTAATAAGGAGGGAAAGCAGGAAATCCAAAAGAAAATGTCAAGCTTAGTGTGGCGTAATGAAAAAAAGTACACATTAGATGCTATTTCTGACTTTGTCACAAGCTAGCTATGGAGCCTTGGACATATCATTCTCTGTCACTGGAGCCCAAATTCCTCTTCTATTGAGTAGGTGGACATTAAAATAGTTCCCTTCCTGACATCGAATCTCACAGTAGCTCAAATAAACAAATTTGCATGCAAGTGTGGGAACTTCTGCAGCCTTTTCCTAACTTCCAAAGTCATCAAAGTAACTCTCAAAGGAAGGGCTGTTAGTGGATTTGCTGCTTAATTTATAAATTAAATGCAGAGAGAAGTACACATTTGCATGTGTGTTGGTCCTCTTCAAAAGCTAACAAAGGATTTAGGACTACCCTAAAGAAGGGAAGCCCAGAAATTCCCAGAGGCAGCCCCCCACCAGCCAAATGACTGTTTCCAGGTAAGAGTTCCAAGTAAGACTTAATTTGAACAAAGGATTCCAAGGCAAAGTAAAACACATACAAAGTACAAAGAGAGAAAGGGAGAAAGAAAGAAAAAAGCCACTGTCCTAAAATAACTGTTTTATACTAGGAAGCTCTAGGGAGAAGGGAACATCAGAGCCATGTCCTAGATAATGAAAGAGGAATACTTTATGTGCACAAGTTGCAACAGGTTGAAACACATATATATGGATTTGCTTTTCAGAAAAGTACAAGTCAGAGAACCTTAGAAAAGGAATAACTGTCTTGCAAGGTGAACAGGACTTGGCCTCTAAGGCTTTTTTCAAAGCTAATGTTTTCTGATTTTCTCTATCCATCCTACAGGGAAATCCTAGCACTCAATCACAGTAAAATGAACACAAACATGTAAAACTCAATTGATACATACATATGGGCAAGGACCGAGTGGAGGGGGGTGTAGCCAAATACAAAGAGGTTGATTTGTTGGGATTTTGAGAATATTAGTGAATTATTTGTGGTTTTCCATAATGCTATTATACTGTGGTTAGTGCAGTAAGCACAATATAAAGCTAACCTTTTCTGTTTCAGACGCAAATTCTTACCTCATTTCTTTATGCATCTTAGCAAGTCGATCAGCCTTTCTGGCAAGGATGAAGCTGGAGAGAGAGGTTACATTTGAACGATGAGGTGTTAGTAGTTTATCTCAAGAGTTGCTGCTTCTTTGTGAAGTGTTCTTGCCTCCACCTACTTGGCATTAATGAACGCTCCAACATCCTCCCATTATTTCCCTCTACTAGAGCAAATGCCCTGCTGTCTTCCATCTGCCTCTGTGTCCAAAACCCTTGCTAGGTTGTAGGCTCCTAAATGACAGGTCACCTCCTACTCAATAGTCTACCCCCAAAGTTTAGCACAGTTCTTGGCATATAGTAGGAAATCAAATATTAGATGAATCAATGTTGGATTAAATGATTATCCTGGTAATGACTGTTGCCTTCTGCCAAATACTTGAAAAATTGGAATAACAAATATAAATAAATGCTTGTAGTGGATGCCATGGTGGGCCACCCAGATCCCTCTTCAGGATCAAGCACTCATTGCCCTCAGCTCATAGCTGAACCCTTCCCCAGCAATCGCACTCTGCAGCAGAGAAATGCCTGGCTCAAGGTCCCTCTTCTCCCCAGGATGACTGGCTCTGGGGTACCTAGGCCCGACCCCTTGCCTCAGTGCAGGACATCTCTGAAGGGTAATCCTGCTCAGAGTTCCCCATGGGATGGCTAAGGCCTCTGTTGGGACAACATTGGAGCCCAATATATCCCTCTGCCCGATCCTGATTCCTTCCCTTCCCAGAGCACTTCTCAATGAAACTCCTGCACCCAAATCTCCATCTCTGAGTTGGCTTCCTGGAAAACTGGCCTAGCACAGTCCCCAAATTCAGTAGCTCAGTAAAACTCAGTTATAATCTGTCTATTTCCCTTTAATCAAATAGACTCTATTTGGGGGCCGGACCCACGGCCAAATGGTTAAACTTCCACACACTCCCCTTCAATGGCCTGGGTTCGCGGGTTCAGATTCCGGGTGTGGTCCTACTCCACTCATTGGCCATGCTGTGGAGGCCTCTCACATACAAAATAGAGGAAGACTGGCACAGATGTTAGCTCAGGGCTAATCTTCCTCAAGCAAAAAAAGGGGAAGATTGGCAATGGATATTAGCTCAGGGCGAATCTTCCTCACAAAAAAAGGATTCTATTTATTATAATACTATTACTAATTGCATGTATATTTCAAAGAATTGAATTGTGACAAGAAGACCTTAGTTGTACTATTATTAGAAATCTTTCAAAAAGCCAAATGAGCTAAAGGACAATGAAATTATGTCTCCACTTAAAAAAAGTTTTAAAATTATATTTGTTTTGTCCTAGACCAAAAAGACAAGTAGATCAGGACTGAAGATGCAAGAGCTGAACACAGATATTTCATCTTCTCACTCACCCTCAGATTAAACTGTTCCTAATTTGATTGGCAATTCTTACAGAGCTGTTATTCAAGATCATTCTGGGAAGCAAAGATGCAAAATGTATTTGTGTTAATCCAGAGAATAGTATTTCAGAGGAAGCTGTAGACTATTTAAGAAATTTGAATTACTGAACTTTATGGGATATAGTCATGATTTTGTTTGATTTCATACCTTATGTTATGGCTTGCTAGTAATGATTTTAGTTAAATTTTGGGTTTATGCAAGAATTGATGATTTTAGACTTATGCAGTATTTCAATGAAAATCACCAATATCTGATGAAAGATCAAATGATTTATCTGAAAATCTTTTTAGGTCTTGAGTGCTTTCTACAGGTCCTTTCCTAAAGGGCAGTTAGTGTTGGCTATTTCTATCAAATCTCAAGTCAGGAATTAAATAACCTCTTTGATCTAATTCTAACTATGGACAACTACTCTTTAACGTTCTTTGGTGTTTTAGTGAGGAAATTAAACACACTGGCTTTGGGTTGAGGACCTTTCACAGTTCTAAAGTACAAGCCCTTTCTAGTTTCCAAAAGGCAGTAGTTATCAACAAATACAGTGCTGGGCAATTACCACTCTCATCCTCAAGGCTCTCCTTGGCCAGAGCAGAGAGCAGTGTCGAGGCAATAAAGCTTCAAGGCAAGAACAAGGTGGAGGCAACCGTCCAGATAAAACAGAGTAGAATATCACTTTTTAGGAGCTGCCTAAGTAACTCCATTACCATCTGGAAGGCTTCTGTCATACATGTCCTTGTAAATAAAGCTGAAGAAAGCCCAGAAAGGCAGATGCCACAGTTTCTAACTCCCAGGGCAAGAAGTTGAATGTTCTTCCATCTACAATTGGATTGGTCTTGACTGACAGTCTCCTGAAATCTCTACCTCAACCTCCTGCTTTCCTTTGGCATACAGAAGGTGATAGCAAACTGCCCCAATAATCTATATCCTTTCTTGCCCACTAAGGTTAGAGCTGAAGGGGATGGTCATTATGTTGTGAGCACCTGCCCTTCTCAGGGGGGCTGGTACGATTTCTTATATTTTACAGCCAGAGAAGGGGTTATAAGATGTCTTATTGACAGTCCAGTAGCACAGATTGCTCTCCAGGTCCCTTGGATCATGGGTCTGCTCCTTTTGGTTTTGTAATTTCCCTTTAATGATGTAATGTACATGAGCTCAACTCTCCCAGGGGTGAAGAAGAAACCTGCTGGTCTCTAAAAGTCACTTGACTACTCTAGAAGCTGTGCTCTTTTGTCATGATGTGGTAGAATAAATAGCCCTTTTGGTTGTATAGTTTTGAGGAGGACTGAAAGGCATGGCAACTGGGAGGCTGCAGCACTCCTTAGCAATCCCTTTGTGGGAGCCCCTACTGCCTTCTCTGGGCCCCTAGTCCCAAAGGGCAGAGCAGCTGTGTGGCAGGATGTGAGGAGAGGGGAAGAGCTCTCCTATTCCAGACACAGAACCTCACCCTGGACCATCCCTGGTAAAGGATAGCCATGGAATGACCTACTAGGAAAAGTGCTATCCACTCAAGGCCTGACTCTACTTTGAGCTGCACTTCCTAATTGGTCATCCATCTTATATCCGAGGGTAACAATGAACATATTAACATCTGTTATGAGGCAATGTTTGGAATGGAGAAGAGTATAAAGCCAAGAAACCCTAACTTTGGAAGGTTTTACAGGATAAAACAGTCAGTTCTCATTCCAGAATGGTTGTAGACATTCTGCCTCTAGGCAAGCTTGTCTACTATACTGCCTGTCTAGCTTCTTCTTTCACTCTGTCCTCAATATGTAAGTTTTATGGAGAAAAGAGATGTATGGGCACAAGTTCAAAATGGTGTCAATTTGAGTAAAGTTTCCCAGCGTTCTGGTACCACAAACAAAACATTACTCTAATATTTTAATATAGAGGAACATGATATATTTCTGTAGGGTTCATTGCTTGAGCTTGACTCCAAAACAACATGCTCTGCCAGCATCCACACCAATACACCCATACAATTTGGAAAATGCAGAACACCCAGCTCTAACTTACCCCATGATGGCAGGCAGCGACCCATCTGGCTTAGTGTCATCCAGGGTTATTGAAATTGGAGCTTCCTCATCTTCAATGATCATAGAGCCACAGTAATCTTAACCAGGAGAAGATCAATAAGAAATTGAGACTGACCTCATCAGAGATTTAGGGGGAATATATACATATATATATACAATATATATACATGTACAATATATATACATATAAAGTATTTTGCTAAGAAGAAGGCAAATCTTAACCTATTGGTCTTTATCCCAACCCTAGAACTATTTTCTATTAAATACGCACACTGACTATACAAGGATGTCTGTTCACCCAGACACATGGAAAATGACCCATCTCAATGACCTTTACATAAGAGTCATGTATGACCAGTGCATGGCTAAAATTGTAAGATGGCCTTGGAGTCCATGCAGAAAGAGAGGGATGTGTTAGAGGGAATCACCCCTATAAACCCATGGAAGAAGTGGCAGGAAGGAATTCTTTGAGTATGAGCAGAAGGCTTATCAACAATAGCCACCATATCTGCCCAGACCCTGCATCATTTAATCCTTACAACACCCTGACAGTAGGCCTCATTGTTACCATTAACACAGAGACTGATGCTGAGAGAGGTGAAGAGTCACACCTGAGGCCACACAGCTAGGAAGCAAGTGAAGCCCAGGAATGTGTGACTTCAAAGCAGAGCTATTTCCATGGTGCCCCTTTGTCTCACTCTGCTCATGAAGAGTAAGTGGTAGGACATAGGCCAGGAGCCAGGGCAATGGCGGCCCTGTAACTGGGGGGATCTCTTCTTCCCCTCTCACTGCTAGCAAGTGCTCTTGGGGTCATTTTGTGTCACCAGGGGCTATGAGGAGATGTAGAGACTAAAATTCCTGATCTTTTCTCTTCCAGCTTGAAAATACATCTCTTTTTCTGTTCAATGTCTAGTATGTTCCAAGAACAGTGTGGTCCCTTCATTTAGTACAATTTAAACATGAATAAATGCAGCATACCCTTCTTCTTCCAAAAGGCCTCCTTGTAATACATCATGCACTTAATGATAGCCCCCATTGGAAGACGCTGAATCAACTGATTTCTCTCTGATGGAAGCTCTGGTTTGAAGTGGATCTTGGCAGTCAAAGCCGGAGGGATGGCGCTAATTACGTATTTGCACTAAAACACACAGACACAAAATACCACCTCTAATGTGAGTCGCAGTCTTTGTAGAGGGCATGAAATATCATATTTATCATTTTGAATGACACTGAACAGTAACAACATACAAAATGAGGCCACTGCAAGGCAACAAAACAGAACAAGGCAGGTCAGCCAAGGCTGATAATTTGGAAAACTGAGTTGGAAACATGCCAGCATTAATTATACCACTGCTTTGATTATATTGACTAAACTGAATTACCTCAAAATGTTCATGATTCAACGTCTCTACGATGATGTTGTCACCTGACTGGTCAACATAGGTGACAGGATGCTCTAGCTTCACTCTGTCCCCAAGCAGTTCCATTATCCGTTCACTCACTTGACCAGATCCACCTACAAACTTCCGTTCCTACAAGAGAAGGCAGGCAGGAAAGGAAACGTTATAAAAGCTCAAGGAAGGAAAATCATATTTGCCAGTGATTAGAAAAACTCCAGAAAGTCACAGGCCCTACATCCACCCTCTGCACACTTAACTGTTGGAACTCATTAAGGACAGAGGCAAAGTCTACCAAGACACCTCAGTCATCACACTCTGCACAGCTTCTGGCAATGGAAAGCCAGTACTAGTTTATAAAATTGCAGAATCAGAAGAAATGTTCCCCTATACCAGGGACGCTTTAAGCGAATGCAAGTATCAGCAAGTCTGGGGGCTTCAAATGCCTAAGAGTGCAGTGCATGGAGGGAGCCCTGGGAAAGGGAGGGTGCTGTGCTTCTCCTGGAGGATGCAGTTTCTTTTTTAAAAATTAACTATCGTTTTTCCTGGTTTTATTGAGATGGGGATGCAGTTTCTAATTCCATCTGATTTCTCAAAGTCCCAGTCAAGGGTTGTCTAGGCAGATTAAGATGTTCTCTAAGAGGACAGGCTAAGGGTGGTCTTAGGGATCATCTGGTCATCACCAAATGATGTTCTAAGAATCTAAATCTCAGAGGTTGAGTAACTTTTTGCAAAAATGTCTGCAAGTGTCACTGTGGGGGCAGAAGTGTAAGGCTAAGAAGTCACTTGCCTATTCCTCCAGACGGTGTTAAATAATTCCCTTGAGGAGCCCTGTAAGACCATGAGTGCTCTGCTCCACTGTGGTCTGCCACACTCACCCATGGAAATGCTTCCAGCTTAATCTATGAAGGTTAAATCCTTAATACGATGCACTTTGTAAGAACCAGGGGAATATTTTTAGCCTGTTGTAGATGATTCTTTGAATGGTTAGAAATACATGTAGGTAGACTGAGGCACAGCCTAACACTTGACAATTAGGTACCTCAAACACGCTCCTCCAAAAACCCTGGATAGGCTATTGGTCTAGTGACACCACCAAAGTTTTTTATAAAAATATTCCCGTAGTAGTTCACACCTGAATTCATGATCTGTCCTTCCTCAAGAAACTGGGACCATTTAATTTATAATTTGACCTCTGTTTTCCAAGAGTTACTTTGAATTTTAGTATAGTGGAAAGACCATGAACTATTTCCATCTTGTTCTCTGTCCACTCCTTCATGTCTAGTATTTGCTGAACTAAATTATTAAAGGATAAATCTAGGTTCTTTATAAAAATATTGTGATAATGGTTTGAGATTCATAATCTGAACTGTGCTTTCCAAAAGGTCATGTAGAGTTGGGTTAGAAGTATCTTGCCTCCTCGGAATGAGGGCTATAAATATAAAATATGAGTCATGATACCTCAGAAAGTAAAAAATATAAGTTAAAAGGAGTAATGTGGGATTTCTAAGTGTAAAGACACTTAAAAAATGCAACTGTCCTGCATTTGCTAAAGCTACCGGTCAAATGGGTAGTAACTCTTGGGGCCACAAGAACAATTTAGGGACTTCCGGAGATCTCCTAAGGAGAGGAATAATTCACTTAGTGGAGAAAGACTCTACACTGTCCACTGTGGAGCAGGGCATAAGTTGGAAGTAAACTGCTCTGAATTAAATCTTATCCTGCCAAGGGATAAGATTCCTAGAAAAGAGATACCCATCTCTTTTTGAATAAGGGAGAGCCTTTACACAAAGAACCTCAGAGTCTTGAAAATCATGGAATTAGGATTCTGACCTCAAAACTGGTTCGCTGTATGTCCAGCCAATGAGCCAAATGAGTTCATTCATCAGTAATGAAAGTGGTATGGAATCAGGGCAAATGCTAGTGGGCAGTAAAAATTTAAAATAAAAAATGTAGAATTTACTATTGAAAGAGTGGCTATGAATCACTTGTGTGAATTAGAGGAAAGAGCAGTCACTTCCATTCTATAACAACGAACATAAAAGAATAACTTTCAGGCACAAAATGGGACAAAAAAGCCTCATGTCTGGAACAGAGACGACTTTAAGCACAATAATTTCAGAAGTACTAGAATTTTTTGAAAATTAGTTGATTTTACTAATTTAGCTCCTCTTACACAAGTAGCCTAATTTTATATACCTCCACAAGGAAGGAACTAAATTCTCAAGACTTAATTAATCAAAATGAAACATTCTTTAGCTGTGAACTTATTTTCAGGAATGAGAAGAGGAAATGAGAAATTTTGTTTTCAGAAAAGTTTTTTGGAATCATTTCAAAAGTTCATGTCTCAAATTCACTCATGTTTCAAAATACAAAATCAATTATTAAGACACCACACTGGGTGAGGGCAAAATCACAAATGAAGTTATAGTATGAGAATGAACACTCCATACCTGACCCCCGTTAGTAATCGAGAATATCCGAGTGGTGCCTCCGCACTGCTTCACATACCACAAGAACCACAGAGCAGACACCTGGTGGGGTTCTGATGTCACATTGATATTCACAAAGAGAGATGCAAACTGTCTAGCAGTCCTGGTCACAGAACAAGAGCGGAAGTCAGGAGTAAATACATACATCCATCACAGGATATCATGTATTTTGTTTTTGCTTTTTTTTGCTGAGGAAGATTTGCCCCGAGCTAACATCTGTTGCCAATCTTCCTCTTTTTGCTTGAGGAAGATTTGCCCTGGGCTAACATCTGTCCCAATCTTCCTCTTTTTTGTACGTGGATCACCACCACAGCATGGCTGCCAACGAGTGGTGTAGGTCCGCGTCCAAGAACTGAACCCGGGTTACCAAAGTGGAGCATGCTGAAGTTTTCTGGGCCCAATTTCTGAAGGAATGCAAATTTTAACTCCTGGGAACAGTAAACTTTTCCTTTGCTTTTAGGAAATTACAGCTTAGCTCCAAATATGCTATTTCCAGTGCAGTCTAAAGGGTCAATATGCTTGTCCAGGATCATTAAGCATATTTAGTCTCATTTATTTGAACAACCATCCCCTACTCTCCACCTCCACTGAACCCACCCTGGTCCAGTTTACCACTGTCCCTCACCAGGGTTACAAAAGTGGTGGCTCCTCCTGGTCATCCCTACCTGGTTATCCTACATCCCCTCTTTATCCTTCTCCACATTATAGCCAATGAAGTTTTCTAACAGTCCAAAACTCAAAAAACACTCTGTTTATAAGACTTCAACGGCCTTTATGGCCAAAGGCAAAAATCTTAAATATGGTCAATATACTTTGCACCATCTGCCTCTCAACCAGTTCTCCAAACCCCCATTACATCACTTTCTAACAGCATCTTTATGGTCCAGGCATACTGTCCATTCATTGCTAAAACATGTCAATTTCCTCATCTCAGGGCCTTCATAAAAGCTATGAGCTGTTCTGTCTCCCTGGAAAATAATATCCCCCACACCATCCAACCTTCATATCTCCCAACATTCATTGTGGCTCATTCCTAGAAGATACCATTTTTCACAGCATTCATCCTTCTGGTCTGCCTCTATGACTGTGGGTCATTCCTGGAAGATACTACCTCCCTATCCACCATCCATCCTTTCTGTTTGTCCCTACTAATTGTGAGTCATTCCTGAAAGACACTGTCCTTTCACACCACCACATCACCTTTCCTTCCTGTCACCCTCATCACCTAAGTCACTGTGGTTCTTACCTGAAGATCCCCCAAGGGGATACTCCCCTCCTGTCTTCCCCTACCCACTGTGGTTCATTCCTGGAAGATACCATCCTCCTATACAACGCATGCTTCCTGTCTCCCCCATCCACTGTGGTACATTCCTGGATATACCATCCCCTCACACCATCCACTCTTCATGTCTCCCCCTATCCACTATGGCTTTTTCCTGGATGACACCATGCCACCACATCATCCAACCTTCCCATCTCCCCCACAGTCACTGTAGCTCATCCTGAAGGATACCATCCCCTGTACTACCTATTCTTCTTGTTAACCACCCCCCCAAGTCATTGTGGTTTGTTCATGGAAGATACCATCCCCCCCCATATATCCTTCCCGTCTCCCCCTACCCACTGTGGCTCCTTCCTGGAAGATACCATCACACCACACCACCCATCTTTCCTGTCTCTCCCCATACACTGTGATTCATTCCTGGAAGATATCATTCCCTCACACCATTCACTCTTCCTGCCTCCTCCATCAACTTGCTCATTCCTGGAAGAATTCATGCCCCCACATCACTCATCTATCCTGTCTACACCCCATTCACTATGGCTCATTCTGGGAAAATACCTCATCCTCACATCATCTACTACTCTTCTTCCCCTTCACAGTCACAGTAGCACATTCCTGGAAGATACCATCCCTTCACACCATCTGTCCTTCCTCTTGCCTCCTCCCACTCAAGTCACTGTGGTTATTCCTTGAAGATACCATCCCCCCAAGGGGATACTTCCTTCCTGTCTCCCCCTACCCACTGTGGCTCTTTCCTGGAAGATACCATCCTTCCACACATCCCATCCTTCCTGTCTCCCCCATCCACTGTGGCTCATTTCTGGATGATACCATCCCCTCATACCATCCACTCTTCATGTCTCCCCCCATCCACCATGGCTCATTCCTCGAAAATATCATGCTACCACATTTTCCAACCTTCCTGTCTCCCTCATAGTCACTGTAGCTCAACCTGGAAGGTAATATCCCCTCACACCACCTATCCTTCCTGTCGACTCCTGCAAGTCATTGTGGTCCTTCCTGAAGATATCATGCTCTCACTATATCTACTCTAACTATAATGCCCACCAACTGGCACATTCCTGGAAGATACCATCCCCCACATTATGCATCTTTCCTGTCTCCCCCATCCACTGTAGCTCATTCCTGGAAGATATAATCTCCCCATGCCGTCTATCCTTCCTGTCTCCCTCCATCCCCTATGCCTATTTCCTGGAAGATATCCTTAGACCACATCATCCATCCTTCCTGTCTCCCCCCATGCACTGTGGTTCATTCTTGGAAGATACTATACTATGAACCATCCATCTTTATTGTATCCCCCCATGCACTGTGTTTCATTCCTGGATGATACCATTCCCTCACAGCATTCACTCTTTCCGTCTCCCTCCATCCACTGTGGCTCATTCCTGGAAGATACCATGTTCCACATTATCCACCCTTCCTGTCTATTTTCCACGATCACTATAGCTCATCCTGGAAGATACCATCCCCTCATACCATCCATCCTTCCTGTCCTCCCTCATCTGCTATGGCTCATTCCTGGGATATACTATCCTCCACACCATCCACCCTTCCTGTCTCCCCCCACCCACTATGGCGCATTCTAGGAAGACACCATCCCCCTCCCCACCGTTCGCCCCTTCCTGTCTCCCCCATCCTCTGTGGCTCATTTTTAGTTGATGCACTAACTCGTTGGTTTATGTTTAAAGATTGCTTCATCAAGGAATCTCTTATACCCTCAGGTCAGGATTCCTGTTATAATCACTTTCCTAGCATTATGTAATTATGTGTATAATGTCAGTCTCTCCTGCTAGAAGAATTTAAGCTTCATGAGAGTTCATGCCATGTCTAACAAGTTCACCACCATTCCTCAGTGCTTGGTACAGTGCCTTCATACTGCAACCCCAAAATGCTGACTGAATGATCTGTAAGTCATTCAGCTAATAACACAGATTCTCATTGAAAACATTATATACAGTTTATATTTTTTATTAATATAGACTAGCTTCTTTTCAGTTTCATATTTTTCTGTATCTATATAGAATTACTTTAATATTTTTTCAAACTGTTCCTGTACCTGACCTTTATATAATCTGAAAATACAATTCCTTGTTTTATTGCAAATTACACAACTCTTTCATTCAAGTTCTAATTTATTCATCTACTTTTCTTCTTATGTTTTAGATTCATTTTATGGTCAAACTTACTCTGAAGTGTCTAAAGTGCCCTCAAAGTTGCTACTAACCTAAAGGTCATTAGGTTTCCTCTTAACTTTTTTGCCTATAATTAAGAAAACACTGCAGTTTAAGATTGGATAGAAAGGATCAGAAGGGAAGATAAAAAGCAAATTTTAAATAGTCAAGATTACTTTGTCCAGCAGATTTTATCGATGAGATCTTTCATGGTCATCTTGTCCCATTCCTCAGCATGTGGGGCCTCCCACGGTGCATCAGCTGGAATCTGCAGAGAAAGAAGGGTCCACATTCAGGTGTGATGGTTACTGCCCACTGCCCTGCCAAGAGGCCCTCAGGAGAACCTCTGAAAACCAATCTCTCTGTCTATGTTGGAATGTGTGATTGGCATACAAATCTATGTATAGACGGTGGGGTTGGGATGGATAGCTCTTTGGATTCTATGCCCTAATACTGTTGCCAAAATAATAATGATAATAATAATTACATGTAAATGTATGTATAAATTAATATGTAATTATGATGATCATTATTATTATTGAAAGCTAACACCCATATTAAGTCCTCAACTTAAGTTTGAGAGAGTGATGTTACAGAGCCTGAGACTAAGTAATAAAACTTTGGGGGAACAAATCCTTCTCTCCTTTGCTATCTAAAATGGCATCACATATAGATAAGACAACTATAAGTAGGATACCTGGAAAAATATGTCGCATAAATTCTCAGTGGCATAGAGTTGAACACACACAGGCATTAGTATCAGAGAGATGTTGGTTTGAATCCTGGTTCCCTTGTTGTGTGGTCTTGGGGAAATTACATAACCCATAACTCCTTGGCACTCATTTTCCTCATTTGTAAAGTGGAAATACTACCAACTTGGCAGAGTTGTTGGGTGCATTGGAAATGATATGTATCAATGTCCTGAGCAATGTTCTCTGTACTGTGGAGGGATATTAAACAGTTCCTATTGTTATTTCAGTAACAGGTCATCATGCAAGCTGACAACACACTTTACCTCCTTTCCCATGTTATCCATTGTCCGCCACAGATTGTTGTAATCCAGATACGCAATGGGATTCCATACTGGAGGAAAGGCTCCCCGAAATGGATAACTTTTCCCCTATAACAAAAGCAAAGGATAATACCTTAAATTAGGATGGCCTTCTAAAAATCCAAAAAACCAATCAACCTAAGAGCTATTTTCAAAGCAACAGGATCCTCTACTGTGTCAAAAGCAAAAGTAAATATATTTTACCTGTTCAGGCCCTAAATTTCAATTAGATTAGCAAAGTTTCCCTGGTGTTTTGTTAGTCGATTTTAATTTACAGGAAATTATTATTTGAACTTATTTCTCCTTATAGAGAATGAAGGAATAAACAAACAAACAAACAAATAAATAAATAAAAGTAGCTCGTCCTAGTATCTAATGCTGATGCCACAATATTCTCAACTCCTGAGTTTCTATCTAATCTCTTTGGAAGGATGGTCCCACTCAGATGAGAGCAGGATGATGACATGGAGGACTGTCCTTGGACCACATAGCGGACTGGAATAACAAAGCAGAATATCTCAGACTGTGTTTGAAGGTTAAATTAAGACTGGATAGACTACAGACCATGCCTGAAGTCAAGAATCAAAGCATTAGAACTGTGGAATAATGGGCATTTGCCATTTTTGGTTGTCCAGCATCCATTCCCCTTTCCTGGTAGTACCCTGGTTTTTTTCTTGGGAAACTGCCTCTCCTCTCCTGTGGATAGATGTGTAGGGAGGATGGTCCTGGGTACCATCTCCCATGACAGTAGGCGATGGTCTAGATCCTTTCTTCCCAACTTCTGGCTCCTGGTGCAGCCAGGCTGTGAGCCTGTGATCTGAGCTTGGCAAATCACCCACTCTCAGAGGACTCTCACCCTGTAATGGGTCACTCAAGAACAGAAAAAAATTGACTCTGGGTTCTCCTTCCTTATAGCAGCATGTTGAGCAGATGCTTCCTGCTGTAAAGACCACGGCTGTAGTTCCTGTCCCTAACCTGCCAGAGTTCCCCTGGTCTCTGCCCATTCTTGAGTGTGGCCCTCCAGTCTCCTATTGATTCTGTCGGTCCTCTGATATCCTTTCAGTAAATTCCCTCTTGTTAGCTCCAGTTGGTTTCTATTGCCTGTACCAAGACCTCTAACACAAAGACAGCTAATAGCCACCATTTACCTCATTTCAATTATGTGACAGGCACTATGCTGTGTAAATGCAGGGCAGCAGGGAGAATGAAGGAAAAGAGACCAGGTCTAAGTAGTTCCTATGGCCTTATTTCCTAATTTATCTTCTTTTCCTTTAAAAATAAAACATCCTATAAATCTTCATAAGGTCAAAATATTGTTTACTAATACAATTTTGTATGAGCTTTTAATTTTTTATCAAATAAAAATATATTCAATATTTGTAGAAAGCTTACTGTATGTACTGCACAATATTAAGAGATGTCTTGGATTTAAAGAAAGGGCTAAAACAGAACTCCTGTCCACCAAGGCAGGGACACAAGACATAACAGCATTTGCATTAATGTGCGTGCACACACACACGTACACACACACACACACTCCAACTAAGTAAGACTATGTGGCAGCAATTAAGTGACAAAGAAGTAATTTTCCCTTCCATAGCAGCAAATTCAAATGACCTTGGCAAATTATGGGATCTGATTTCTTATCTGAAAATGCTATGCTGTAATGCTGCAATACAACTTTCCGGGACTCCAAATCCTTTATCATCATCACCACCACCACTATCACCACCATTATTACTAACATTTATTGAGCTCTTTCTCTATGTCTAGCACTGGCTTAAGCTCTTCATATGCATTATCTTATGTAATACTCATCCCAACCCTGTGGATGCAAGCACTATTGCTATCTCTATTTTACAAATGAGGAAACTAAAGCCCAGGGCCATTAGCTAGAAAATAGTAGAAGGGAAATTTCCTGCTCCCAAAGCCTTTGTTCATAAACATTAAGCTTTCCAGCCTCCTATAGAGTTGATGGAATGTTGAGATAGGTTTGTTCTAGAGACATCTTAAACTTCCCAACTAAGAGAAAGAAAACATTAAAATGTGAATCTTATACATCTTCCACACATGTCTTTTATGTTTCTAAGGAGTAAAAATGGAGACTAAGAAGCTCTGGGGTATAAGATGACTGCTGAGGAAACAGGGGCAACTTTGGAAAATGCTGAAGTGTATTCTGAGACAAATAGGCAGAGATATTTTACCCAAAACACAAAAATAGCTAGAGAGAAGAGAGAGACCATGGTTAAGTAATAGCTCATGGGCAGCCTTCAGAACAACTGGTTCTTGTTATAATTCTTCTCTTAATCGAAATCAGGAAAAATCTACATTTTCCTCTATAAAATGTGTTTATACTCAAGGAATAGTCTCACACAAACTGATCTTTGCTCTGAAAAAAATTATTAAAAAAACTTAAACATGCTGAATTGTCTAAGGACATCAAGAAAAATATTCTAAATATAATTCAACAAACTATGTCCCACATTCCTAACGTTCTTTGCAGGATGATGCCAACCAAAGTATGATCTCGTACATGGTCCTAAGAGACTCCCTGATCTGAGCCTTGATAAACAAACAGAGATGGAAGGAGAAGTGAAGAGTTCAGGGAGAGAGAAGACCCTAGCCTGGCAATCTTTTTAGGAATGGAAGCCATGGAATATTCTAAAAGAAGATCACAGAGGCCCACCATGACAGTAATTTTTATCCTGTTGACAGAGGCACCAAGTTGATAAAGGAATTTCATTAATTAGTTTCGCTCTTAGCAGTTTCTGGCTTCTCTGCTCTTATTCCACAGAAAACCTAAAGAAATGAATATACCTGTATGTGGAAACAGGCACTTCCGTGTCACCTATTCCTTTCTCACAAGCCTCTGGAAGGCTTATTTCCTCCATGGCCCGCTTCTAAACTAGACAACTCGAGACTGCCTTTTGCATGGATGAATCCCTAAAGCTGTGCAGTGGGAAGGCCTGGAGGGGTCTCTTGGCTGAGTGAGAACTCCCTTCGATCCAGACCTTCTCAGTCTCTTAAATGGGATTTTATAGTTTTCTCACAAAGGTGTCGGTAGTTTCTCAATCCTAAACCACTTCTCAACAAGAAATGCCTTTACGACCTAAGAGTGGGAGGCAGAATCTCTGGCAATACTTCCAAATGGCTACTGCACTTTAAAAATAAAAGGAACAAAAATCTTGAGTAAAGGTCAAGTTCACTTTGTGCCTATACTCTGAAACCTTCCTATCCTTCCAAAGTGGCCTTTAATCTCTAAAGGAAAGCGTCTTTGACACAGCAGAAATTGTTGATGTCAAGTAGAACACAATGTCCCTGGAACTTTGCCCCAAATACTTAAGTCCCTTTGTGAAATCACATTCTCAACCTACCAACATTCATAATAATGGGAGACTATTGCCAGGAGATGACAGTTTATGGCTCCCACATCGTTCTTTATTGTTGGTCCTATAAGATAAGCCAAGTTTATAGTAAGCAAGTATCATTTGCTGATTGGCATGTTGGTGAGTTTTATCTCTCTGTACTTTTACATTTTAGTTAAACAAAAAGAACCGAGTGCTATTAAAGAGTATCACAGGCCACTGAGGAAAGCTGCCAAAGAGTTTCCTTTAATCATCTTGAAAATAAACAGATATGTTCTGGATTGGTTTAGAAAGACGTTTGTCCAACCCATGTGAATTCCTTGGCACCCTTCTAGTCCCACTGTTTTCTGACAAGCTGGTAAGAGAAATCTTTTGGTGGTTCCTTTCTATAGTCTACAATAATGCTTTAAATAAAGAAATCATCTAAAAAGTGATCCATTAAATAGAATGTCAGTAT